>NC_034193.2:49151893-49430880 GCF_002021735.2 Oncorhynchus kisutch | reverse complement strand
AGAGAGATAGAGTGAGTGGCAGAATACCTGACCACTGTGACTGACCCAAAA
The DNA here is from genome assembly GCF_002021735.2 of Oncorhynchus kisutch. Lineage (NCBI taxonomy): Eukaryota > Metazoa > Chordata > Actinopteri > Salmoniformes > Salmonidae > Oncorhynchus > Oncorhynchus kisutch. The sequence continues at coordinate 49,430,829 of NC_034193.2, read as the reverse complement.
CCAAGGAAATCTTTGTCTATGTACAGACTCAGTGAGCATAGCCTTGCTTGCGTAAAAAGCCGCTGAAGGCAGACCTGGCTCTCAAGAGAAGACAGGCTATGTGCACACTGTGCACAAAATGAGGAGGAAACTGAGCTGCAGTTTCTAACCTCCTGCCAAATGTATGACCATATTAGAGACAGAGAGAGAGAGAGAGAGAGAGAGAAAGAGAAAGAGAGAGAGAGAGAGAGAGGGAGAGAGAGAGAGAGAGAGAGAGAGAGAGAGAGAGAGAGAGAGAGAGAGAGAGAGAGAGAGAGAGAGAGAGAAAGAGAGAGAGAGAGAGATAAATAATTAGTGGGAGTTTATTGACATCACGTTTGCCCATGAAGCCATTGGAAACACTACCTGTTCTAACAAACAGGTGCTGGGTTAGATTTGAAAGCATGATTTCTCCCCGGTGTCACATCAATGTTTATTTAAGTGTAACAGTTCACCTTTTCTACCTTCCTTTAACACCGGGGCCTCAGTTCTGTTGTTTGAAGAATGGAAGAAGAACGGAAATCATGTATATGTCATAAACCACAACCGTCAAGCGGTTGCCTTGTTTGCTACACTACATCAAATGTATTTTTGTTACCTCTTTCTTCAACTTCCAACCAAGTGCTTTGAACATGTCTGGCGTCAGCATTGGGGGAATTATCACGGACGTAGGACACTACTAGATTTACTTACTACTCTATCTTTGTTCCATGTTATTTTTGACCTGATTGTCTGCCTGAAGCATCTAGGCATATTGTATGGCTGCGTTTGCTGACATGATTGGCGAGACAGTTGAGAAAGAGTGTTCTTCACAGTTACAATGATGGTGTGTGGAGTCCTACATGGGAATGCTGAGTTAGCTGCTCCCATTAGCCACAAGCCATTCTGAGCCATTCTTGTCAAACCACAGGCTGAACAAATGTTTTGTTTCTACAATGACAACATATAGATTTTATAGCTGCTATAGAATAGCTTCCTATAGCTTGTCAGCAGATAGCTTCCTATAGCTTGTCAGCAGAAAGCTTCCTATAGCTTGTCAGCAGATAGCTTCCTAAAGCTTGTCAGCAGATAGCTTCCTATAGCTTGTCAGCAGATAGCTTCCTATAGCTTGTCAGCAGATAGCTTCCTATAGCTTGTCAGCAGATAGCTTCCTATAGCTTGTCAGCAGATAGCTTCCTATAGCTTGTCAGCAGATAGCTTCCTATAGCTTGTCATCAAATAGTCTACTATTCCTCCTCAACAGAGCTTAGTGTAGCTTCCCAATCAACAGACAGCTGCATAGCATGGTGCTCCATAAACTCCATCTTACTGTGGGAAGTGTGCATATAGCCTGTCTTCTCTTGAGAGCCAGGTCTGGATCAAACCGTTGCCTTGCCTAGAAAATGTCTTACTTTATAAAACGGCTCTAGATATAGAAACTCTGCACGTCTCAATCAATGGAGTCAGAAAACTACATTCTAATACTGTGAGTTGATGTTTGGATGCCAGGGGTGAGACCTGTACTGAGAGAGTGTGGTATTGTGATGGTTCTCAGATCGCTAGTCTCTTCAGAATAAGAGAGCACTATTAGCATGGTAGCCTGGGTGTCTGATTGTCTCTGCATTCAACATAGACTGTTGCTTTACTGAAACAACAAGTTGGTTAAAATAGAAACAGACCAGCATCACCCTTGAGCCTGGTAAGATGGAGTTTATGGAGCACCATGCTATGCAGCTAAAGGGTGATGCCGGTCTGTTTCTATTTTAACCAACTTGTTGTTTCAGTAAAGAATCCGAGACTTTCCATTCCCCTTTAATGTCCTTCAGGAAGGGGAGGAACTGAAAGCTGCTGTTCTGAATCCGAGTCTTTCCATTCCCCTTTAATGTCCTTCAGGAAGGGGAGGAACTGAAAGCTGCTGTTCTGAATCCGAGTGTTTCCATTCCCCTTTAATGTCCTTCAGGAAACAGAGGAACTGAAAGCTGCTGTTATGAATCCTAGTCTTACCATTCCCCTTTAATGTCCTTCAGGAAGGGGAGGAACTGAAAGCTGCTGTTATGAATCCTAGTCTTACCATTCCCCTTTAATGTCCTTCAGGAAGGGGAGGAACTGAAAGCTGCTGTTATGAATCCTAGTCTTACCATTCCCCTTTAATGTCCTTCAGGAAGGGGAGGAACTGAAAGCTGCTGTTATGAATCCTAGTCTTACCATTCCCCTTTAATGTCCTTCAGGAAGGGGAGGAACTGAAAGCTGCTGTTATGAATCCGAGTGTTTCCATTCCCCTTTAATGTCCTTCAGGAAGGGGAGGAACTGAAAGCTGCTGTTATGAATCCGAGTGTTTCCATTCCCCTTTAATGTCCTTCAGGAAGGGGAGGAACTGAAAGCTGCTGTTATGAATCCGAGTGTTTCCATTCCCCTTTAATGTCCTTCAGGAAGGGGAGGAACTGAAAGCTGCTGTTATGAATCCGAGTGTTTCCATTCCCCTTTAATGTCCTTCAGGAAGGGGAGGAACTGAAAGCTGCTGTTATGAATCCGAGTGTTTCCATTCCCCTTTAATGTCCTTCAGGAAGGGGAGGAACAGCACTGTAAATGTATGTATCCCATGCAAATAAAGCCTCTTAAATTGAATTTAAATTGAATTGCGAGAGAGAGAGGCAGAGAGAGGGTAGAGATGGGGGTTGAGAGAAAGAGAGGGAGAGGGTAGAGATGGCGGTTGAGAGAGAGATAGAGGGTTGAGAGGGGGTTTGAGAGAGAGAGCGAGAGAGGGTAGAGAGAGGGGTTGAGAGACAGAGAGAGAGGCCAATACCCGCGAATGATCAAAATCCAGAAAAGAGCCGTTAAATTCAACAACCACCTAAAAGGAAGCGATTCTAAAACCTTCCAAAACAAAGCCATCACCTACAGAGAAATGAACCTGGAGAAGAGTCCCCTAAGCAAGCTGATCCTGGGGCTCTGTTCACAAACACAAACAGACCCCACAGAGCCCCAGGACAGCAACACAATTAGACCCAACTAAGTCATGAGAAAACAAAAATATAATTGCTTGACAAATTGGAAAGAATTAGCAAAATAACAGGGCAAACTAGAATGTTTTTTGGCCCTAAACAGAGAGTACACAGTGGCAGAATACCTGACCACTGTGACTGACCCAAACTTAAGGAAAGCTTTGACTATGTACAGACTCAGGGAGCGTAGCCTTGCTATTGAGAAACGCCTCCATAGGCAGACCTGGTTCTCAAGAGAAGACAGGTTATGTCCACACTGCTCAAAAAAATAGGTGGAAACTGAGCTGCACACGTGTCCCTCAGATTACACAGATCCACAAATAATACGCTTCCACCAACATGTTTTAACACCTCCAGACAGAGGAAATGTGAAGCTCTTGATGAATCGGTTGTTGAAGAAAACAAACGAAGACAGAGGGCAGAGAGAACCCTGACGATGATACGTTTAGGAACTGGCGCTTCCACCCACACCATGATGGTATCTCAAAGACAGAGAGGCTTTGAGAGAGAGAGGACAAAAAAGTGAATGTGAGTGAGTGAGTGAGTGAGTGAGTGAGTGAGTGAGTGAGTGAGTGAGTGAGTGAGTGAGTGAGTGAGTGAGTGAGTGGACAAAAAGTGAGTGAGTGAGAGAGAGAGAGAGGACAAAAAGTGAGTGTGTGTGAGTGAGTGAGTGCGTGAGTGTGAGAGAGAGAGAGAGAGAGAGAGAGAGAGAGAGAGAGAGAGAGAGAAAGAGAGAGAGAGATGGACAATTAGAAGGACATTGCACATTAAGTCTGGATCAAACCGTTGCCTTGCCTAGAAAATGTCTTACTTTATAAAACTTCTCTAAATATAGAAACTCTGCACGTCTCAATCAATGGAGTCAGAAAACTACATTCTAATATTGTGAGTTGATGTTTGGATGCCAGGGGTGAGACCTGTACTGAGAGAGTGTGGTATTGTCATTACCACGAGCATGTCCTCCCCAATTAAGGTTCTACAACCTCCTATGGTATATATACACGGAGTGTACAAAACATTAGGACCACCTGCTCTTTCCATGACATTGAATGAACAGATGAATCCAAGTAGACAGGATACTGTAACCAGGCAGGTCACCCGTGATACAAGTCAGTATTTGACGTCCATCCATGTCTGAGGACGTTGGGAGATGATGTGGAAACCGACCACTAGGGGAAACAATGAGCGTTGTTGCCTTCAAGTAGGTTTCAGTTTTGCTAGAGCGTTGTGGGAACATCTGCCTCTGATTCCAAAGGTTGCAAAGTTTGCAGATCCAGTGATAGAACGTTGTTTTTGAGATTTCTGCTTTCAGACTATCCCAAACCTTTACCCTTACCTTAACCATTCAGAGTCAATGCCTTACCTTAACTATTCTGAGTCAATGCCTAACCTTAACCATTCTGAGTCAATGCCTAACCTTTAAAAAATTTGGGTTAATGCCTAACCTTAAAAAATTCAACAACTTTGACTTTTGAGAAACATGGATGAACGTCTAATTCTGACGGGAGACCGTGAGAGCTGGTTGACTGTAACACACACACACACACACACACACACACACACACACACACACACACACACACACACACACACACACACACACACACACACACACACACACACACACACACACACACACACACACACACACACACACACACGCCTACCAGCTGCCTTGCCAGTTTGACTTCCAATGCCTCACTGGAAAGATTAATGGAAACAACAGAATTTGTGTGTGTGTGTGTGTGTGTGTGTGTGTGTGTGTGTGAGTGAGTGAGTGAGTGAGTGAGTGAGTGAGTGAGTGAGTGAGTGAGTGAGTGAGTGAGTGAGTGAGTGAGTGAGTGAGTGAGTGAGTGAGTGAGTGAGTGAGAGAGAAGTAGAAATGAGTAACAACGGGTATGTATTTACTCCATTTGTTATTTTCTCCTGATAAAACATATATTTCCAGTGTCTAAATGATAGATTAGTTTATAGGAAGAACATAACACACCATAGCTATGCTGTACTGGCCTAGTTTACACTCAGTATGTTGGTTTCTGAGAAAATATTTGAAAAAGAATACGCTTCCATCAACATGTTTTAACACCTCCAGACAGAGGAAATGTGAAGCTGTTGATGAATCTGTTGTTTAAGAATAAAAACAAAGACAGAGGGCAGAGAGAACCCTGACGATGACAAGTTGAGGAGCTTGCAATGCCAGCCACACATTTATGTGGGAGGCAGTAGTGGAACAGGTTGAGAGCTGCCATCCAGGACCTCTATACCAGGCGGTGTCAGAGGAAGGCCCTAAAAATGGTCAAGGACTCCAGCCACCTTAGTCATAAACTGTTCTCTCTGCTACCGCATGGCAAGCACCAATTCTAGGTCCAAGAGGCTTCTAAACAGCTTCTACCCCAAAGCCATAAGACTCCTGAACATCTAATCAATTGTCTACCCAGACTATTTGTGTTGCCCCCCTCTTTTACGCTGCTGCTACTCTCTGTTTATTATCTATGCACAAGTCACTTTAATAACTCTACCTGCATGTACATATTACCTCAATTACCTTGACTAATAGCCTCGCTATAGTTATTTTACTGCTTTTCTCTCTCTCTCTCTCTCTCTCTCTCTCTCTGCTCCTATGACTTTGGCTGTTTGCCACTGTGTCCTGTTGGTGTGGTCTGACTTTACCCCTTTCACCACTGAGCTGTGACTAATGGAGAAACATCAGACATCTGGCACCCCCAATCTGCTGTTTTTAAATAGCAGTATGTTACATTATAGTAGCAAATTGACTCAGTTTCTTAAAGGAACAGTAGCATCTGTTTGACTCACAACCTCAGAACTTAAAACTCGGGACCTCGAACTCAGAACTAGGAACGTCTAGTGTAGCAGGACTCAAGAGGAGTTCTCTTCTGTGACTTTCTGAAATATTGTTTCTGGAAAGAGAACAACTCACCACAGCACAGATAAAGTAAGATGAGCTAGTGGGCTGGAAGTGATATGTTGTGCCTGCCACTGTCTAGCGGTCTGCAGAGTGTGGATAGTGTGGAGACAGGTTGGTAAAGAAATACATTTCATGCTCAAAGGCTTTTGGTTTTTGTGCTTGGCTGGCAGAATTCATAACAAGTGTAATCTCCTCTTGCTTTCACAGCTGTCTGACACGTGTTGAGATATAGAGCCAGGTTAGAGCTACTGCGCTGAGCAATTCGTCTGAATCTGGGCTCAAATTCTGAATGACTAGGTTAAAGATCCTTGGTGTTACCTGACGTGTATAGTGCTCGGTGTGGAACTGGGAATTTGTCAGAGGGCTCACAAATCCTGTCTCATTTGACCACATCTTCATTTTTTGGAGTTGAGAATGGAACACATGAACTGAACAATCTTAAATCTGTATCCTCTTTTCTGGATTACCATTGAGACCATGGAGAAGCCCAATAAATGAACGACAAGTCCAGTTTGGATCCTCAACAATAAACATCTAAACACTATATTATTTTACAAGTTCACGACCTTGACTTTGAAGAAACTTTCTAAATGTTAATATCCATAAAAGGCAAGACCAGACAAAATAGTGTTTCTTTATCTAAAATGTTGCGTCTGGTCAACAAGTCTTTCTTAGATCAGGAATGGTACGTCTGAGTCCAAGTGGACTTCAAAAACATGAATTTAGCTGTGGGAAAGTGTTATCAATTGGTTTTGCGGCAGAAGTTCGGCTCTCGATTGAAAAAGCCAGCGGCAGAGCACTCTGAGGTAGGTGACCGAGGCCAACAACCCCGGTCAGCAAGATCGTCATTTCAGCAGATCAAGCATGGCAACCAATCGAAACCCAGGTACAATTTCCACTCAAACACAAGGCCAACACACAAAGGTCAGGACCAGAGCGATCTGCAGCAGTGAAAATTGTCAGAACTTCAATTTGAACCACATATTTTTATCACAGGGAGAAAAACACCCAGCAAAGAATTGGCGAGTGGCCATTTTCAATCTTCTATGGGTTGTGTGCAATCACCAACAACTCCTCCTGGCTCGATTAGACTGACGCTTGGAGTTAGACCTTGGATAGGCCACTCAGGTCAAGTCTGTCTGGGGCTGGCAGACAGAGACACTTTGGAACCCCCCAAGAGAGCACTTTGTAGTTGTAAGTACACTTGAAAGTTACATTTTTTTTTAAAGGACATCACTTTAAAACTGATGAAGCAGTGTCCAGGGACTCTTGGCCTATCTCTTGACGTTTTTTTAATCTTCTAAAATGCTTCCATCGCCTCGTTGGATAACGCTTAGGGTGGGATTAAAGTGGTTTCACCTAGTGTTTTACTTTTCTCTCTCTCTCTCGGAGATCAACGTCCTTGAGATGTTTTTATTCCGTTGTTATTTTGAGATCGAACATTTACTGTTGCATCTCAACCTGCTTCCGTTACAATCAACCTAGACCTGAGTCACCTGACACGTTCGATTTGAACTGGGATTAAAAAACAATATGGCCGTCGATAGACATGCTGAGGAACCATATAGAAACTCCACTTGACTTTACACACAGGTAAGTGAACGCTATAGGTATAGTGCAGTGGGAATGGTGGGCTACAACTAGGGCAGGAAAGCTGCAGATTGACATCTTCTGTAATGGAAATACAGCTATGGAAATGGAGGACGGGGAGGTCATGAATAAGGAACATTACATGGACATCTTGTCCTTGTAAGGTAGGCAGAGAAAGAGAGAGAGAAAGAAAGAGAGACGCTGACACACATGGCGTCCACGTGTGTCAGCGGTGTTCTGCTGCCGTGTGTAACTACACACACAGACGTACACGCGCACATAATCCGTTCCTTTCCCTCTCTCCTATGATTTATTACCTAGTCCCCTTCTTATCTGCATATCCCTGACACTCGTCCGGCCCCCCGTTGGCGACCTGGCGTCCCCCTCATTAGTAGGGCATCCGTGTTTCCTCTGGACCCCGCCAGCCGCACGCCGTCCTCCCAGGCCCACCTGGGAACCGGTCACCTCCACCGCCGCCCCCATAAATCCACCGAACGGGCACACGGCAGCCTCGCAGCAGTGTTTGAGAGTGTGTGTGTGTGAGGCAAGGGGCGGCCTGGCAGCCAGTGACATAGCCATGCTAATTACCGAGACACGTGGCGCGGGGGTGACCCAGACGGACAGAGGAGAAGGAGGGAGAGGGGGAGAGAGACAGAGGAAGAGGAGGGAAGGAAGGAGGGAGAGGGGGAGAGAGACAGAGGAAGAGGAGGGAAGGAAGGAGGGAGGGAGGGAGAGAGACAGAGGAAGAGGAGGGAAGGAAGGAGGGAGAGAGAGACAGAGGAAGAGGAGGGAAGGAAGGAGGGAGAGGGGGAGAGAGACAAAGGAAGAGGAGGGAAGGAAGGAGGGAGAGGGGGAGAGAGACAAAGGAAGAGGAGGGAAGGAAGGAGGGAGAGGGGGAGAGAGACAAAGGAAGAGGAGGGAAGGAAGGAGGGAGAGGGGGAGAGAGACAAAGGAAGAGGAGGGAAGGAAGGGGGAGAGGGGGAGAGAGACAAAGGAAGAGGAGGGAAGGAAGGAGGGAGAGGGGGAGAGAGACAAAGGAAGAGGAGGGAAGGAAGGAGGGAGAGGGGGAGAGAGACAAAGGAAGAGGAGGGAAGGAAGGAGGGAGAGGGGGAGAGAGACAGAGGAAGAGGAGGGAAGGAAGGAGGGAGAGGGGGAGAGAGACAGAGGAAGAGGAGGGAAGGAAGGAGGGAGAGGGGGAGAGAGACAGAGGAAGAGGAGGGAAGGAAGGAGGGAGAGGGGGAGAGAGACAGAGGAAGAGGAGGGAAGGAAGGAGGGAGAGGGGGAGAGAGACAAAGGAAGAGGAGGGAAGGAAGGAGGGAGAGGGGGAGAGAGACAGAGGAAGAGGAGGGAAGGAAGGAGGGAGAGGGGGAGAGAGACAAAGGAAGAGGAGGGCGACAGTTTATACTGTGTAGAGACAGTGTTTATCTGATATTTCTAGAAAAAAATGGTATTCTGTGTTGTGTTGGTAGAACTGAGGGAGACTAAATGGGATGGGGTGTTATTTTAATGGGTGTCTAAGTATAAGATGGATTTGTATCACACCAAGCAAACTAATCACAATTAATGGCATCTGGCCATTTTTTAGTTCAGTGTAAAGTAAGATGGCTGCCAAGGGAGGCACTAGTTAGTCAGTTTCAGCCCTGCTGTTGATTCCGTCATACTGTTTTGGAAGACCGTTGACAGACAGGCAGGACTACCTGTTGGGCTGTGAGTTCCAGACGTGAGTTTGTATTTGTATGTGGGGTGTTGGTGCGTGCACCTGTATGGGTCTGCAGGATGTGTGCGTAGTCCTTCTGATGAGCAGATTGTGAGTGGGCCAGTGTGAAGTCCTAACAGCCTCGACACAGCGAAGGAGAGAAAGAGGGGGGGGGCGGCAGCCGAATACGACGGCCAAGAACAACCAAATGACGTAAGAGATATTATTAAGTACAACAGTGCGGGGAAATTAGTCCTACAATTATTTATTGATTTGATGTTAAAGGGCCAATCTGGGACTCAAATCAATTACTATATATATTTGACCTTTATTTAACTAGGCAAGTCAGTTAAGAACAAATTCTTATTTTCAATGAGGGTCTACCAGGGAACAGTGGGTTTACTGCTTTGTTCAGGGGCAGAACGACAGATTATTACCTTATCAGCTCAGGATTCGATCTTACAACCTTCCGGGTACAAGTCCAACACTCTAACCACTAGGCTACCTGCTATATATCATTAAGTTCAAGTCCATAAACTGTAAGTACCAATCCCAGATTGCCCCTTTAATTGGAATACATTTTGTTGTGTAAACTATGTATCCGGTTGATGTAGATGGTGTTTTGTTTTCTCTTTTTCTCTTTCTCTCTCTTTCCCTCTCTCTTTTCTTCTTATTTCCTCACTTCCTCCTCTATCCCCTCTTCCATATCACTATGACAGAACTGAATTGCAAATGGACAGGGAGAGAGGCGAGCTCTTAGCAATCACAGGGACACCTTCCACTTTCATCCATCCCTGATCCTGCAGCAATCAGGTCATTGCTCATCCAGACTCATGCCTCATGCCTCTCTACTCTCAACACACAGCTTGTGTGGCAGTCAGGCAGTCAGTCCGGCAGACAGGCAGACCTGGGTTCAAATACTATTCAACATTTTTCAAATACTTTCAGCACTTGCTTTAGCCTGCCTGGAAAACCAGGTGGGCGGGGTTTATAGTTTTGTGACTTTTCTATTGACTCCATTGCAAAGGACAAGCTCAATCATCCCATCTAACCCAGGTCTGTAGGTAGGCTACAAGCTATTCCCTCCCCTAGCAGTGATTACATCTAACCAACATGGCAGAGTCAATACGACCGACCTCCGTCTCCAGTCCCTTATGGAGTGACACCTCTGCCCTCTGCACGTCAAATGTATGTATCTAACGTGTGTGTGTGTGACTGCATCCGTGTGTGTGCGTCCATGCGTGCGTGTGTATTCAGCTACCGGTCAGCCCTTCAATCCACCAATCAGTGAGAAGCTTGCGGCTCATTATTCTGTGTCCCCTGCCATTACTCAAGGCTCATTTGGGCGCAGTCAAATGAAGATGCCATGTCTGCTCAGCCCACATGCCACTCACAGTCCCCTGCTGATTCAGAATGAGAGAGAGAGGGGAGAGAGGGAAGGAGAGAGAAGGGAGAGAGGGAAGGAGAGAAGGGATAGAGGGAGGGGTGCTGACACAGGCTGAATATCAGACAGAGAGAATGAGAGCACACAACTTGAGAGAGAGAGAGGTAGAGAGCGACAGAGACCGAGAGGGAGACAGAGACCGAGAGAGGTAGAGAGCGACAGAGACCGAGAGGGAGACAGAGACCGAGAGAGGTAGAGAGCGACAGAGACCGAGAGGGAGACAGAGACCGAGAGAGAGAGAGAGAGAGAGAGAGAGAGAGAGAGAGAGAGAGAGAGAGAGAGAGAGAGAGAGAGAGAGAGAGAGAGAGAGCACAGACTGAGGATGTGAGGTTCATGAAGAGAGAAAGACAGATAGAGCAAATGAAGAAGTGCTGGCAGATCCAATGAAGAAGCTATCAGAAGGGAGAGCCTAGAGAATCCACAGATGCCTTAGAACAGGGATCATCGACTCGATTCAGCAGCGGGCCAATTTGTTATTGAGCGGATAGTCAGGGGGCCGGAACATAATTACAAATAATTTGTTGACTGCAAATTGACCGCAAGAAGCCCAAACAGAGCAGATATAATATTTACATGTGTATACAATCTCATATATCTCTCTATTACGTCTGGGAATACTTGTGTAAATGTAAATCACTTGGAGCTGTTTTTACAGCCTTTTATGTCCAACAACATCTTTATATACTGTATATAGAGAGAGATTTTTCAAACCCTTTGCAAATTTGATCCGCAGGCCACCAGTTGGGGAACCCTGCCTTAGAATGACAGCGCCACTGAAGCTCTGGCTAGAATGACAGACAGCAAACCGAAAGAGTCCAAACCAAACCCCTTCCATCCCTTTCCCCATCTCTTTCTCCATTCATCCCTCCATCCCCTCCTACTCTGCTCTGCCTATGCATGAGTAATCCCATTAAACACTCTCCCCCAGCCTCCGTCTATGTAGAAGTACTGTAGAACTAGGCTTGAGTGGCAGCCAGCTGCCAGCAGCCCCCAGACCTGGAACCTCTCCCTGGGAGTAGTTAGAATTCAGCCCCCTTTCCCTGGTCCTCCCCTCCTCTTCCCATCCTCCCCTTCCTTCTTCCCATCCCATCTCCACTCCCCCTCTCCCTAGGAGAAGTTAGAATTCAGCCCCCTTCCCCTGGTCCTCCCCTCCTCATCCCATCCTCCCTTCTCCTCCGCTATTCCTTCTTCCCATCAAATCTCCACCCCCCTACTCTTCTTCCCATCACATCTCCACACCCCTACTCTTCTTCCCATCACATCTCCACACCCCTACTCTTCTTCCCATCACATCTCCACACCCCTACTCTTCTTCCCATCACATCTCCACCCCCCTACTCTTCTTCCCATCACATCTCCACACCCCTACTCTTCTTCCCATCACATCTCCACACCCCTACTCTTCTTCCCATCACATCTCCACACCCCTACTCTTCTTCCCATCACATCTCCACACCCCTACTCTTCTCCCCATCACATCTCCACCCCCCTACTCTTCTCCCCATCACATCTCCACCCCCCTACTCTTCTTCCCATCACATCTCCACACCCCTACTCTTCTTCCCATCACATCTCCACACCCCTACTCTTCTTCCCATCACATCTCCACACCCCTACTCTTCTTCCTTCTCCATCCTTCCTCTCCTCTTCCCCTTTTCCTACTCCTCCTGCCTTCCGTGATGCAAATGGCCTCCTGTTCCATCCTGTGATGTGGGCGGACGGCAGTGGGACTTTTCTTCTCATGGACACAGTATGGAAGACCGTATGGAACACCGTCTGGAACACAGTCTGGAACACCGTCTGGAACACCGTCTGGAACACAGTCTGGAACACAGTCAGGGTGTTGGGCATCCGTCCATTCGCCGTTCGTCCACCTGCTGTGCTTGATGAATCATCAGTCGCTGAACAGCAACAGTAGAAAAGCTATTGAAATGTTCTTTCAGAATGGTCTTTAGTGACTAAGACCCACCTGTGTCTTTGACCAGGCTGGATACTGTGTTTGAGCATACTTACTACAACATTGGCAACTTTATTCAAGTGGTTCGGGCCTCTTGGCGCAAAGGTTTAGGCGTTGGATTGACAGATAGTTGCACATTTGAGTCTCACTAAGCCCCGAATTCACTGAAGTAGGCTTATGCACTATAGGCTGACAAATGCAAGTTTGAAGGTTCGATTCCCAGTCACTCCCGCTCCGAATTAGCTACACTATGTTAGGTTAGGACCTTGGCTTGAGCCTGAGTACAGCCACAGCTCTAAAGTCTAAGCTGTAGGATTTGTAAGGACCTGACTGGATGAAATGACTCCGCTTTCCATTAGGCATGTTGCACCAAATTGTTTATCGACTCATATGACAGAGAAGACACCTCCTGATTAATGACGTTATTATGTGTAAAGGAGCATGAGAGAGATGACAGCGGACTCACCGACCGACTGCACTGTAAAACAGAGTTGCCAGTTTAATACTGTAATTTTGCTTTACAGCAGAGATGGTGTAATTTATTTTACAGTACTATTTGCCTTACAGTAAAACATATTACATCATCCCTGCTGTATATTAACAGGGATGCTGTAATGTTTTTGTAAGGCAAAATTACAGTATTAAGTGGGGAACTCTGGTGCCAGGATAATGCTGTACATTTAAAGTGAAATTCTCCCTGAACTCAAAATGTAAGAAAAACAATACATTTGTACATAAAATACATGTATTGTTATTGGTAACAACACAATTGACAATAGAAGTAACAACAGTTAACACATACTGCAGGTAACCAATTATCTTTATTTAATAACTATATTGTGTGCATATATAAAAAAGAGAGAGAGAGAGAGAGAGAGAGAGAGAGAGAGAGAGAGAGAGAGAGAGAGAGAGAGAGAGAGAGAGAGAGAGAGAGAGAACTGGCAGAGCCCGGTGAAACACACAACAGGACAGGTTAGGCAGGAGAGAGAAGTCAGCGTACTGTAAGTTGTTCCCCGTGTGGCGCCGTAACAATCCTCCTCGGTTCTGATTGAGCTCTCCTCACCCCTAGGACAATCATAGAAAAAGAAAGAATAGAATGAGAGACAGAGTACCAGCCTTGGTGCTCTCCATGTGTAAAAAGACAGGGGACAAGGGACATATCAAGCTGGTGTTGTGTATTTGTGTGTGTGTGTGTTGTAGGTCTTCATTCAAACTCAGTGAGCTCATGGAAGAGTGGGGCAATGTAGGGGCTGAGAACAGCTGGCTTCCTCTGGTCCACCTTGTCATGCACTTTGTCCCATCTTCAGGCTCCATCATATTGGGTTGATTTGAACCAGGAATATGTACAGTTAAATATACAATATACAAATAAGACCGGTACAATATACAAATCAGCCCCTATTTGCTTACCGCACCAATAGGTCCACGATGATGCAATCGCCATCACACTGCCCTATCCCATCTGGACAAGAGGAATACCTATGTAAGAATACTGTTTGTTGACTATAGCTCAGCATTCAACACTATAGTACCCTCCAAGCTCATCATTAAGCTTAAGGCCCTGGTTCTCAACCCCACCCTGTGCAATTGGGTCCTGGACTTCCTGACGGGCTGCCAAAGGTGGTGAAGGTAGGAAACAACATCTCCACATCGCTGATCCTCAACACTGGGGCCCCACAAGGGTGCGTTCTCAGCCCTCTCCTGTACTCCATGTCATATTCGCCCATGACTGCGTAGTCATGCACGCCTCTAACTCAATCATCAAGTTTGCAGACGACACAACAGTAGTGGGATTGATTACCAACAACGACGAGACAGCCTACAGGGAGGAGGTGAGAGCACTCGGAGTGAGGTGTCAGGAAAACAACCTCTCACTCAACATCAACAAAACAAAGTAGATGATTGTGGACTTCAGGAAACAGCAGAGGGAGCACCCCCCTATCCACATCGACGGGACAGTATTGGAGAAGGTGGAAAGTTTGAAGTTCCTCTGCGTACACATCAGGAACAAACTGAAATGGTCCACGCACACAGACAGTGTGGTGAAGAAGGCGTAATAGCGCCTCTTCAACCTCAGGAGGCTGAAGTAATGTGTCTTGTCACCTAAAACCCTCACAAACTTTTACAGATGCACAATTGAGAGCATCCTGTCGGGCTGTATCACCGCCTGGTAAGTAATCTGCACCGCCCACAACTGCAAGGCTCTCCAGAGGATGGTGCAGTCTACACAAAGCATCACCGGGGGCAATCTACCTGCCCTCCAGGATACCTACAGCACCCGATGCCACAGGAAGGCCAAAAAGATCATCAAGGACAACAACCACCCGAGCCATTGCCTGTTCACCCCGCTACCATCCAGAGGGCGAGGTCAGTACAGGTGCATCCAAGCTGGGACCGAGAGACTGAAAAACCGCTTCTATCTCAAGGCCATCAGACTGTTAAACAGCCATAACTAACACAGAGGCTGCAGCCTACATACAGACTTGAAATCATTGGCCACTTTAATAAATGGATCACTAGTCACTTTAATAATGTTTACATGTCTTGCATTACTCATCTCATATGTATATTGCATCTTGTCTATGCCGCTCTGTCATTGCTCATCCATATATTTATATGTATATATTCTTATTCCATCATTTTACTTTGATTTGTGTGTATTAGGTAGTTGTTGTGGAATTGTTAGATTACATGTTAGATATTGCTGCACTGTCGGAACTAGAAGCACAAGCATTTCGCTACACTCGCAATAACATCAGCTAACCATGTGTATGTGACCAATAACATCTGCTAACCATGTGTATGTGACCAATAACATCAGCTAACCATGTGTATGTGACCAATAACATCAGCTAACCATGTGTATGTGACCAATAACATCAGCTAACCATGTGTATGTGACCAATAACATCAGCTAACCATGTGTATGTGACCAATAACATCAGCTAACCATGTGTATGTGACCAATAACATCAGCTAACCATGTGTATGTGACCAATAACATCAGCTAACCATGTGTATGTGACCAATAACATCTGCTAACCATGTGTATGTGACCAATAACATCTGCTAACCATGTGTATGTGACCAATAACATCAGCTAACCATGTGTATGTGACCAATAACATCTGCTAACCATGTGTATGTGACCAATAACATCTGCTAACCATGTGTATGTGACCAATAACATCTGCTAACCATGTGTATGTGACCAATAACATCAGCTAACCATGTGTATGTGACCAATAACATCAGCTAACCATGTGTATGTGACCAATAACATCAGCTAACCATGTGTATGTGACCAATAACATCTGCTAACCATGTGTATGTGACCAATAACATCTGCTAACCATGTGTATGTGACCAATAACATCTGCTAACCATGTGTATGTGACCAATAACATCAGCTAACCATGTGTATGTGACCAATAACATCTGCTAACCATGTGTATGTGACCAATAACATCTGCTAACCATGTGTATGTGACCAATAACATCAGCTAACCATGTGTATGTGACCAATAACATCAGCTAACCATGTGTATGTGACCAATAACATCAGCTAACCATGTGTATGTGACCAATAACATCAGCTAACCATGTGTATGTGACCAATAACATCTGCTAACCATGTGTATGTGACCAATAACATCTGCTAACCATGTGTATGTGACCAATAACATTTGATTTGATACATGTACTTCAAACCCTATAGCTAACTAATAAAACATTACTATTGCCTATATCGTGTATACACAACAGACTATTTGACCAGACTCACAACATTTTCCTTTCTTTCTGTACCACCAATACTAATACTGCAACATTATGGGACAAGGTTGTTTAAATTAAACAAATGGCTAGAGTGGAGAGGCTATATGGACACTTCTGGGCTGCAAAACGATTACCTGTGTCGCTCAGCTTAGAGAGGTCATGGCTTGAAGGGATCTAGCTTTTGCAAAATGGTCATCAAATGTAGATTGTTCTTTCATTTAAGCTAACCTTAACCCTTTTCCTAACCTTAACCTAATTAATCCTAACCTGCTACATTAATTATCCTGAACTACTGCGTAAGTTCTCCTAACCTGCTCTGAAAAGTCAAACCTGATGTTAATTTGACAAAAGCTAGATCCCTTCTAGCCATGTTTGTCTTGTGAACCGAATGTCACAGGGTTGTGACCGCTATAAGGACACTGTGTCCTGGTGTTGTTGCCATTCATGCTCTCCCCATTGGGTAGACTGTATCATGGTGACATCTAGAAGGTTCCCAATATGAGTTATTTCTTGTGTAGACTGCTATCCTACTTGAAATATAATACTGTGTGAGAAACAAATGGCCAAGTTACTAGCTACTGCCGGCGAGCACCTTAGGTCGGCAGCCACCTTATACAACACTGTACATTATACACACTGTGCACTGTACATTCTCATCGGCTTTAGCGCACAAAGTGGTTTATTGTGTCAAATGCGGCCTGTCAATCTGAAACGTTGTGCGGGTAATATGGGTCATATCTTGTTGAACTGTTAGCTAGAAACAAGCCATTTTCTCTGCAGTAATGGTGAAAATATAACCGTGGTGGTCATGAATTGGCTGTCAGTTCATTCTCTGTATGGCACTCAGAGGCTCCGGTACAGCCAGCGAAGTCTATCATCACAACAATTATTATCTGGGTGATTTCTTTCTAGGTCTTGAAGCAAAATATTTACAAGCAAGAGCAGAGCGAAATGGCTTGTAAAAAGAGCTGGAGACAGCATCCAAGATGACCGACCGTTGTTTTCAATGTAATCTACTCATGGTTGCACATGTCGATTCATGGGGGCTGACATCTTGCTAGATCCGGTTTCAGAAGTCCATTAGTACATGTGTACTGGAGCACAGCCTGAGCCCAGCACCTGCAGGAGCAGGGACGTGCATTCCAGAACGAGCTAGAGCTGGGTTGTGGATCTTGATTAGTAGGAGATGGGAAATCTGCAGGCAAGAAGCACCACGACACAACCACTAGAAACATGAAGCCAATGTTGTGTATGCCAGTCACTTATTCAGGACTACGAGGACAGTGCTCTAGATTGACAGTATGATATTTTCTATTTTAAAACAAGCCAATCACGACTTGTTGCAGCCATAGCTCGGTAACATCCGGTGTACTCTGGGAACTGTAGTCCTCTTAATTCACAAAGGTGTTTTTTGATTGAAATGTCTTACTTGTTGAAGGCTTCGGGCTACAGTACGTTCTGACTCGGGGCTCCTTCCCTGTGGCTCAAGTTTGCTTTTTGAAATCACAATATACATGGAAACCACAGCATGTAGAAAATGTATGGTAACAGCGCGTAATGTTGCTGTACCTGGTGTGTGCTCACCATCCTGACCTTCCCCCACTGAGTGGACTCAGCCTTTTAAGTGCATTGAGTGTCAGTGCATCAGTAGATGCACACAGATGAAATGTTGCTTTTCATTTGCGCTCGGACGGTTTGATATGTTTACTCTACCTTCCAATAAAAGCTCTCAACCGATTGGTCTTTCTGCTCTTTTGTATGGGGGGGGGGACAAGAGAAGCAGAGACAGTTTGGTATGGAAAGTCAATGGTGACTCAGTCTGCCTTGCAAAATTATCTGGAGAATGAATGCACACCACATAACAGTGTTATGCAAAGGCTGTCACATTCCCACGATGTCCGGGCAGCAAAGTTAAACAAAGAGTGGTGTTACTTGTTGAGTCAGACGAGCATAATTCTATTTATAATTGTATTCTTACAAATGCATGGATTTATCAGAGCCACCGAAAAGTAGCAATTAGTGGAAATCTCACTAGAGGATAAAGTCATTAACAGATATTAAGCATGGGATACGTACAAGACATGAAATAATACATTGTCTTTTCATTCACACAACTGTATCACTTGCGATTGCCATAGCAACAGAGTTGATTGGAATTAGTTTCAGTACAGCTCATGAAGGCAAAAACCAGTAAAAACTGTATCACAAAATAATAAACGAAACATCCATAAAAGCACTCACATTTCATCAATATTATAGATCGAGGGCCACTGAGATCCATTCATTGTTTAGTGTAGATGTCAACTGCTAACCAGGAAAGTATTGTCTTCACTAAAGTGTTTATTAGTGGAAGCTACTAGACTAATCAAATCAAACTTGATTTGTCACATGCACCGAATACAACCGTGAAATGCTTACTTACAAGCCCTTAACCAACAATGCAGTTTGAAGAAAATAGAGTTAAGAAAATATTTACTATTTATAAATGTTGTTTTATTTAGTAACACAATAAGGCTATATACAGGGGGTACCGGTACCTGGTCAATGTGCGGGGGTACGGGTATGTCGAGGTAATATGTACATGTAGGTAGGGGTAAAGGGACTATACGTACATAGATCATAAACAGGTAAGTCGAGGTAATTGAGGTAATATGTACATGTAGGTAGGGGTAAAGGGACTATACGTACATAGATCATAAACAGGTAAGTCGAGGTAATTGAGGTAATATGTACATGTAGGTAGGGGTAAAGGGACTATACGTACATAGATCATAAACAGGTAAGTCGAGGTAATTGAGGTAATATGTACATGTAGGTAGGGGTAAAGGGACTATACGTACATAGATCATAAACAGGTAAGTCGAGGTAATTGAGGTAATATGTACATGTAGGTAGGGGTAAAGGGACTATACGTACATAGATCATAAACAGGTAATTGAGGTAATATGTACATGTAGGTAGGGGTAAAGGGACTATACGTACATAGATCATAAACAGGTAAGTCGAGGTAATTGAGGTAATATGTACATGTAGGTAGGGGTAAAGGGACTATACGTACATAGATCATAAACAGGTAAGTCGAGGTAATTGAGGTAATATGTACATGTAGGTAGGGGTAAAGGGACTATACGTACATAGATCATAAACAGGTAAGTCGAGGTAATTGAGGTAATATGTACATGTAGGTAGGGGTAAAGGGACTATACGTACATAGATCATAAACAGGTAAGTCGAGGTAATTGAGGTAATATGTACATGTAGGTAGGGGTAAAGGGACTATACGTACATAGATCATAAACAGGTAAGTCGAGGTAATTGAGGTAATATGTACATGTAGGTAGGGGTAAAGGGACTATACGTACATAGATCATAAACAGGTAATTGAGGTAATATGTACATGTAGGTAGGGGTAAAGGGACTATACGTACATAGATCATAAACAGGTAAGTCGAGGTAATTGAGGTAATATGTACATGTAGGTAGGGGTAAAGGGGCTATACGTACATAGATCATAAACAGGTAAGTCGAGGTAATTGAGGTAATATGTACATGTAGGTAGGGGTAAAGGGACTATACGTACATAGATCATAAACAGGTAAGTCGAGGTAATTGAGGTAATATGTACATGTAGGTAGGGGTAAAGGGACTATACGTACATAGATCATAAACAGGTAAGTCGAGGTAATTGAGGTAATATGTACATGTAGGTAGGGGTAAAGGGACTATACGTACATAGATCATAAACAGTGAGTAGCAGCAGTGTAAAAAAAGAGGGTGAATGGAAATAGTCAGGGTAGCCATTTGATTGGCTGTTCAGCAGTCTTATGGCTTGGAGGTAAAGGATGTTAATAAGGAGCCTCTTGGACCTAGACTTGGCGCTCCAGTACCGCTTGCTGTGCGGTAGCAGAGAGAACAGTCTATAACTTGGGTGACTGGAGTCTGACAATTTTTGGGTCCTTCCTCTGACCGACGCAGCAACAGTGTCTGTCCTCAAGGTGAGGAGGTGCGGGAGGTCGAAAAGGGGAGAAGTTCTCGCAGAAGTACATGATGACGTCACACGGTTTTCCGTTGTAACAGGAACCCCAAGAAGTCGGCCATCATGGCGTGGAGATCCGAGTGCTGCCGTGACGTGTGTGTGTGTGTGTAACACATGCTGTACACACGTCAGGTCATGTTGGAAACGTATGGGTTAGTGGTTTAAGAGTGAGGGACTAGACCAGGGTGAGAGTAGGGGGTAATAGGTAAGTAGGGTGTAGGGAAAGACTTCATATGTCACCTTGTGTCCAGGAAATTGGAGAGCATCTGTCCTCCTAACAGACCAGAAACCTCTTCTCAAACACTGGCTAATCATCACTCACCTGACACACACACCAAAACATGGAAATAGGGGAACACGTCCGTCCGTCCGTCTATCTGTATGTAGTTGGGGCGGGACCAGCAAAAGCCTCATGTTGACGGAGAGCCCACCTGTATTCGGCTGGCCAGGATATGACATCACAAAGGGAGAAAGTGATGGCTGGAGGAGTGGTTCCCTGAATGTAAGTTACATCTGATTGACTGTATAAGTGATGTCTTCTTACTTGTCCTCACCACCCCAAACACCTCCAGTGTCATAGACAGGCAGGTTGTTTGGGGAGAGAAACAGAAACAGTGACCACAGATGTAGAAAGTGAGGGTTGGCAATATGTCCTCACATCTCTTAGACTCTCCCCCATCTCAAACTTCCTCCTCCACCTGTGTCTCTCGCCTCCCTCCCCCGATCTCCTTCCTCCTTTCTCTTCCAGCTCTCCATTCCCCTCAGACACAGAAAGTCTTCAAAAACACACTGCAGTGCTGCACCTCCATGGTCCCCACCCACACACACACACACACACACACACACAATTCAAGTAGCTATTGAGTGAGTGAGTGTGCTCCTTTGGTAGCATCTGTCTGTGTGTGCTGGGATAGATGTATCCATACATGGCTGTGAGAGAAAGTGTGACTGCATTAACATTTTAGTCATTTAGCAGACGCTCTTATCCAGAATGACTTACAGGAGTAATTAGGGTTAAGTACCTTGCTTAAGGGCACATCAACAGATTTTTCACCTAGTCGGCTCAGAGATTTGAAACCAGCAATGTTTCGATTACTGGTCCAACGCTCTTAACCATGAGTCTACCTGCCACTCTGCAGGTGTGTATTTGTTATCATGGACATTTACCCATGGGAACATGTCTTGCTACCACTATATCAAAGCCATTGTTCTGTATTATATCATCTACATTCAACAATGAATGGATCTCCGACTGCTTACCTCTGCTTAGGTGACCTCTGAGCTGTAGCTGGCTGCCAGCCTGCTTATGGCTTGGGGGTAGAGGATGGCACCTGTCCCATTGACATCTGCTGCGGGGCCCCACAGGGCCTCCAGGGGTGCCTGGCTCAGGCTGAGTGGATAGGGGCCTCACCTCACTACACCCACGACGGACAGACGGGTGGTTTGGGGTGGGGGGAATAAAAAATGAACTAATCAGCTTCTCATCCAGTGTGTGTGTGTTTGGGACGGAGGGTGTGTGTGTGTGTGTGTTTGGGTTTGGGACGGAGGGTGTGTGTGTGTGTTTGGGTTTGGGACGGAGGGTGTGTGTGTGTGTGTGTTTGGGACGGAGGGTGTGTGTGTGTGTGTGTGTTTGGGTTTGGGACGGAGGGTGTGTGTGTGTGTGTTTGGGTTTGGGACGGAGGGTGTGTGTGCGTGTGTTGGAATGTGGAATCTCACCCAATTTATTTCCAACCTAACAGGCCTCAGTTAATGAGCTGGAGCTAAGTATCATCTCTCTCTCTCATCTCTCCACGGTTTCACTGGTGACTCTGTATGTGTGTGTGTGTGTGTGTGTGTGTGTGTGTGTGTGTTAGCACAAGAAAGTAATTGTTCCTCACACACACACTCTCTCTAATTCTCCATTCCTCACACATACTGTGGATACTTGGTAGCGTTTGGTAATTACGGAAAAGTTTGTGGCAGTTTGAGAGCTTCTTGAGGCTTTGGGTAGAAAACCATTACAGAGTCATTGGCCCTGCAGAGTATGCCAGTCAAATTAATGGGAAATAGGATGATGTTATCCCTAGTGGCTGATCTAAGGTCAGTTTGACATTTTCCTTCCTAATGATAAAGGTTAGGTTTTAGGGGAGGGTGCCAATTTAGTTAGTAAGTGTGTGTGTGCGCTCTCTATCACATTTCCCCTCCTAAGGTTAGCTTTTAGGGAACAGTGACAATTTCTACCTGTGGTGGACATTTCGGCTCAATACAAACAATGGCTGAGACCAAATGGCACCCTATGGTAAAATGGATGCACTACATAGGGAATAAGGTGCCGTTTGGGATGAACCCAATGACGTCCTCAAATCAAATGTCACACTTGTAGATATCGGCTTCTACATGCGCCCCGATGATGCCTCTGTTATTGTTCTCACTACTCAGTGGGCTCAGCCAGCCCACCTCAACAAGGGGGCCAATGCCGTCGCCTGTATAGAAAATACTGAAAGCATGTGTCACATGACGTAACATTGAGAAGAGCTCACTGTGACCTTTAGAGAAACGCCAGTCAAACTTCTGAGCGAAATCCTGCACACAGATGCACGCGCATACACTCAAAAAACACACATGCACACTCACTCACACACACACACCTGGAACGTATTGGACCTAACATTATGGGAGGCTTAGCATAGTGTTTGATGTCAAAGGTGCCATGGTCTGGTTTCTAATGAGAAGTTTGACAGAAGGCAAAACTATAAGAGCTAGGCCCTCAAACATCTCTCTACTTTGTTATATTGCCCCATAGACATCCAGAGGGAAGATTGGGAGTCGACGGAGAGAGTAGACAGTGATAGAAAAACAAAGAAACATTGACAGATAAGTTCCATAAGTTCCAGATAAGTTCCATTTCATTTCTCATCCTTTTAATACTGGTGGAAACCCACTAAGTCTGTCGTCTCAACTCGTTTCTAATTATCCTCTACAGGATCGGCGGGTCCCCCTCGGGACGATTGAGCTAACGGCTAATGCAATTAGCATGAGGTTGTAAGTAACAAGGACATTTCCCAGGACATAGACATATCTCATATGTTCAGAAATCTTCACTGTCCAATTTACAGTAGATGTCACAGTGAAAGAATACCATATTATTGTTTGAGGAGCGTGCACAGTTATGAACTTGAAAAGTTATAAATGAACCAGTTATGCACATTTGTGCAGTCTTGATACAAAATGTTGAACAGAAATGCAATGGTTCATTGGATCAGTCTAAGACTTTGCACATACACTGCTGCCACCTAGTGGCAAAAAAATCTAAATTGCGCCTAGACTGGAATAATACATTATGGCCTTTCTCTTGCATTTCAAAGATGGTACAAAAACATGTTTTTTTCTTTGTATTATCTTTTATGTGTTATATTCTCCTACATTCATTTCAGATTTCCACAAACTTCAAAGTGTTTCCTTTCAAATGGTACCAAGGCTATGCATATCCTTGCTTCAGGTTCTGAGTTACAGGCAGTTAGATTTGGGTATGTTATTTTAGGCAAAAATTGAAAAAAAAGAGGCATATACTTAAGAGGAATGATCACATATTATACCATCTCTCAAACTGTAAATTGAATCAGTATTATGCCTCACGTCTGTGGTACGATCAACTATAAACCAAGCATTACACTGTACTGGGTGTCCATCCATCCAGACGGACGGACGGACGGACAGACAGACAGGCAGAAATGGTAATGTTATGGTTTCAGGATAGACGACCACAGAGGACTGAAGAACTAGGGGTGTTCCTTACTCCCCATCCCTTGTCTCATTATTCACCACTAATTACATTGAAGTGTGAGTGTAGAGTCATGCAGAGACCACTGTACTGTAGTAAGGCTGTGCTCGCTCCTTAAACTAATGGACTGACTGTTCTAAACAGGGTTAACTCAATAAGTGCCTAAACACCCTGATCCTACCAAGAGACCCACTAAATGGTGTCAAGGGGAGCAAGGGAGTAGGGTTTCATTCGTAAATGCAACGAGGGGTTAATTTGCTGACACTGCATCGTGGTTCAACTAGCGTCATGGTACACTTATAGTACCGGGGGTTAATGTACACTTTCAGGTCTGGTATTCGACTGAGTTAATTATATTGATTGATTCCTCTGCTCTCGGCAAAAATGAACCAGATTAATGTTCAGCAAAAGAGTAAACAACAGCCTGTATTTTACCCTGTACTGGAGGAGTTGAATATCTGTCATGTTAAAGCTATCTGACCCTGTACTGGAGGAGTTGAATATCTGTAACTTAATGTTAAAGCTATTTGACCCTGTACTGGAAGAGTTGAATATCTGTCATGTTAAAGCTATCTGACCCTGTACTGGAAGAGTTGAATATCTGTCATGTTAAAGCTGACCGACCCTGTACTGGAGGAGTTGAATATCTGTAACTTACTGTTAAAGCTATTTGACCCTGTACTGGAGGAGTTGAATATCTGTAACTTAATGTTAAAGCTATTTGACCCTGTACTGGAGGAGTTGAATATCTGTAACTTAATGTTAAAGCTATTTGACCCTGTACTGGAGGAGTTGAATATCTGTAATGTTAAAGCTATTTGACCCTGTACTGGAGGAGTTGAATATCTGTCATGTTAAAGCTATTTGACCCTGTACTGGAGGAGTTGAATATCTGTCATGTTAAAGCTATCTGACCCTGTACTGGAGGAGTTAAATATCTGTCATGTTAAAGCTATCTGACCCTGTACTGGAGGAGTTGAATATCTGTAATGTTAAAGCTATTTGACCCTGTACTGGAGGAGTTCAATATCTGTCATGTTAAAGCTATTTGACCCTGTACTGGAGGAGTTGAATACAGTGCCTTGCGAAAGTATTCGGCCCCCTTGAACTTTGCGACCTTTTGCCACATTTCAGGCTTCAAACATAAAGATATAAAACTGTATTTTTTTGTGAAGAATCAACAACAAGTGGGACACAATCATGAAGTGGAACGACATTTATTGGATATTTCAAACTTTTTTAACAAATCAAAAACTGAAAAATTGGGCGTGCAAAATTATTCAGCCCCCTTAAGTTAATACTTTGTAGCGCCACCTTTTGCTGCAATTACAGCTGTAAGTCGCTTGGGGTATGTCTCTATCAGTTTTGCACATCGAGAGACTGACATTTTTTCCCATTCCTCCTTGCAAAACAGCTCGAGCTCAGTGAGGTTGGATGGAGAGCATTTGTGAAGAGCAGTTTTCAGTTCTTTCCACAGATTCTCGATTGGATTCAGGTCTGGACTTTGACTTGGCCATTCTAACACCTGGATATGTTTATTTTTGAACCATTCCATTGTAGATTTTGCTTTATGTTTTGGATCATTGTCTTGTTGGAAGACAAATCTCCGTCTCAGTCTCAGGTCTTTTGCAGACTCCATCAGGTTTTCTTCCAGAATGGTCCTGTATTTGGCTCCATCCATCTTCCCATCAATTTTAACCATCTTCCCTGTCCCTGCTGAAGAAAAGCAGGCCCAAACCATGATGCTGCCACCACCATGTTTGACAGTGGGGATGGTGTGTTCAGGGTGATGAGCTGTGTTGCTTTTACGCCAAACATAACGTTTTGCATTGTTGCCAAAAAGTTCAATTTTGGTTTCATCTGACCAGAGCACCTTCTTCCACATGTTTGGTGTGTCTCCCAGGTGGCTTGTGGCAAACTTTAAACAACACTTTTTATGGATATCTTTAAGAAATGGCTTTCTTCTTGCCACTCTTCCATAAAGGCCAGATTTGTGCAATATACGACTGATTGTTGTCCTATGGACAGAGTCTCCCACCTCAGCTGTAGATCTCTGCAGTTCATCCAGAGTGATCATGGGCCTCTTGGCTGCATCTCTGATCAGTCTTCTCCTTGTATGAGCTGAAAGTTTAGAGGGACGGCCAGGTCTTGGTAGATTTGCAGTGGTCTGATACTCCTTCCATTTCAATATTATCGCTTGCACAGTGCTCCTTGGGATGTTTAAAGCTTGGGAAATCTTTTTGTATCCAAATCCGGCTTTAAACTTCTTCACAACAGTATCTCGGACCTGCCTGGTGTGTTCCTTGTTCTTCATGATGCTCTCTGCGCTTTTAACGGACCTCTGAGACTATCACAGTGCAGGTGCATTTATACGGAGACTTGATTACACCCAGGTGGATTGCATTTATCATCATTAGTCATTTAGGTCAACATTGGATCATTCAGAGATCCTCACTGAACTTCTGGAGAGAGTTTGCTGCACTGAAAGTAAAGGGGCTGAATAATTTTGCACGCCCAATTTTTCAGTTTTTGATTTGTTAAAAAAGTTTGAAATATCCATTAAATGTGGTTCCACTTCATGATTGTGTCCCACTTTATGTTGATCCTTCACAAAAAAATACAGTTTTATATCTTTATGTTTGAAGCCTGAAATGTGGCAAAAGGTCACAAAGTTCAAGGGGGCCGAATACTTTCGCAAGGCACTGTATCTGTCATGTTAAAGCTATCTGACCCTGTACTGGAGGAGTTGAATATCTGTCATGTTAAAGCTATTTGACCCTGTACTGGAGGAGTTGAATATCTGTCATGTTAAAGCTATTTGACCCTGTACTGGAGGAGTTGAATATCTGTCATGTTAAAGCTATTTGACCCTGTACTGGAGGAGTTGAATATCTGTCATGTTAAAGCTATTTGACCCTGTACTGGAGGAGTTGAATATCTGTCATGTTAAAGCTATTTGACCCTGTACTGGAGGAGTTGAATATCTGTCATATTAAAGCTATCTGACCCTGTACTGGAGGAGTTGAATATCTGTCATGTTAAAGCTATCTGACCCTGTACTGGAGGAGTTGAATATCTGTCATGTTAAAGCTATCTGACCCTGTACTGGAGGAGTTGAATATCTGTCATGTTAAAGCTATTTGACCCTGTACTGGAGGAGTTCAATATCTGTCATGTTAAAGCTATTTGACCCTGTACTGGAGGAGTTGAATATCTGTAACTTAATGTTAAAGCTATTTGACCCTGTACTGGAAGAGTTGAATATCTGTAACTTAATGTTAAAGCTATTTGACCCTGTACTGGAGGAGTTGAATATCTGTAACTTAATGTTAAAGCTATTTGACCCTGTACTGGAGGAGTTGAATATCTGTAATGTTAAAGCTATTTGACCCTGTACTGGAGGAGTTGAATATCTGTAATGTTAAAGCTATTTGACCCTGTACTGGAGGAGTTGAATATCTGTAATGTTAAAGCTATTTGACCCTGTACTGGAGGAGTTGAATATCTGTAACTTAATGTTAAAGCTATTTGACCCTGTACTGGAGGAGTTGAATATCTGTAATGTTAAAGCTATTTGACCCTGTACTGGAGGAGTTGAATATCTGTAATGTTAAAGCTATTTGACCCTGTACTGGAGGAGTTGAATATCTGTAATGTTAAAGCTATTTGACCCTGTACTGGAGGAGTTGAATATCTGTAACTTAATGTTAAAGCTATTTGACCCTGTACTGGAGGAGTTGAATATCTGTAACTTAATGTTAAAGCTATTTGACCCTGTACTGGAGGAGTTGAATATCTGTAACTTAATGTTAAAGCTATTTGACCCTGTACTGGAGGAGTTGAATATCTGTAACTTAATGTTAAAGCTATTTGACCCTGTACTGGAGGAGTTGAATATCTGTAATGTTAAAGCTATCTGACCCTGTACTGGAGGAGTTGAATATCTGTCATGTTAAAGCTATTTGACCCTGTACTGGAGGAGTTGAATATCTGTCATGTTAAAGCTATTTGACCCTGTACTGGAGGAGTTGAATATCTGTCATGTTAAAGCTATTTGACCCTGTACTGGAGGAGTTGAATATCTGTCATGTTAAAGCTATTTGACCCTGTACTGGAGGAGTTGAATATCTGTAACTTAATGTTAAAGCTATTTGACCCTGTACTGGAGGAGTTGAATATCTGTAACTTAATGTTAAAGCTATTTGACCCTGTACTGGAGGAGTTGAATATCTGTAACTTAATGTTAAAGCTATTTGACCCTGTACTGGAGGAGTTGAATATCTGTAACTTAATGTTAAAGCTATTTGACCCTGTACTGGAGGAGTTGAATATCTGTAACTTAATGTTAAAGCTATTTGACCCTGTACTGGAGGAGTTGAATATCTGTAACTTAATGTTAAAGCTATTTGACCCTGTACTGGAGGAGTTGAATATCTGTAACTTAATGTTAAAGCTATTTGACCCTGTACTGGAGGAGTTGAATATCTGTAACTTAATGTTAAAGCTATTTGACCCTGTACTGGAGGAGTTGAATATCTGTAACTTAATGTTAAAGCTATTTGACCCTGTACTGGAGGAGTTGAATATCTGTAACTTAATGTTAAAGCTATTTGACCCTGTACTGGAGGAGTTGAATATCTGTAACTTAATGTTAAAGCTATTTGACCCTGTACTGGAGGAGTTGAATATCTGTAACTTAATGTTAAAGCTATTTGACCCTGTACTGGAGGAGTTGAATATCTGTAACTTAATGTTAAAGCTATTTGACCCTGTACTGGAGGAGTTGAATATCTGTAACTTAATGTTAAAGCTATTTGACCCTGTACTGGAGGAGTTGAATATCTGTAACTTAATGTTAAAGCTATTTGACCCTGTACTGGAGGAGTTGAATATCTGTAACTTAATGTTAAAGCTATTTGACCCTGTACTGGAGGAGTTGAATATCTGCAACTTAATGTTAAAGCTATTTGACCCTGTACTGGAGGAGTTGAATATCTGTAACTTAATGTTAAAGCTATTTGACCCTGTACTGGAGGAGTTGAATATCTGCAACTTAATGTTAAAGCTATTTGACCCTGTACTGGAGGAGTTGAATATCTGTAACTTAATGTTAAAGCTATTTGACCCTGTACTGGAGGAGTTGAATATCTGTAACTTAATGTTAAAGCTATTTGACCCTGTACTGGAGGAGTTGAATATCTGTAACTTAATGTTAAAGCTATTTGACCCTGTACTGGAGGAGTTGAATATCTGTAACTTAATGTTAAAGCTATTTGACCCTGTACTGGAGGAGTTGAATATCTGTAACTTAATGTTAAAGCCTATACAAGCTGTTACATTTGTGCACAACCTTTCAGGTGATTGCATCATTTCAGAGACCCAATTTCTAGCATTCAAACCAACTCAACAAAACATCTCACAACTCTGAAATGACCTACATTTTTTACACTCCAAAAATATTTTCTCCCTTTCTTTAAGAAGACAATTTCCTCATATGTTCTTTCTTTAACAAAGACTATTTTCAAGGGATGGAATAAAATGATTCTAGGGTTCTGCACCACAATGGAAATGACAGGAACCTGCTCTTTGACTAGAATTTCACTCCTCTGTCTCATTCCTCCATCTCCCTCTCTGCTCATCTGAGGTGTCTATGTGGTGAGGGAGAGTCACAGTAAAAAGGACAAGAGTTCAGGACTGGAGGAGCTGCCACCAATCACTCCCCAAAGCACTGGGCGGCTGCTGCTTGTCATGTTCCCATGGCAACAGTCTCCCTCATCACCGTAGAAACCACCAGGCCCTCTGGTGCTGCATGCATGCATGCATAGATAGATAAAAGATAGATAAAAGATAAATAAATAAAATAAATAAATAAATAAATAGATAGATAGATAGATAGATAGATAGATAGATAGATAGATAGATAGATAGATAGATAGATAGATAGATAGATAGATAGATAGATAGATAGATAGATAGATAGATAGATAGATAGATAGATAGATAGATAGATAGATAGATAGATAGATAGATAGATAGATAGATAGATAGATAGATAGATAGATAGATAGATAGATAGATAGATAGATAGATAGATAAATAGATAGATAGATAGATAGATAGATAGATAGATAGATAGATAGATAGATAGATAGATAGATAGATAGATAAGAGTGAAAGAAAGAAGAATAGAGAGAGAGAGAGCGAGAAGGAGGGATGTAGAGGGAGAGAGGGGTGAAAGAAAGAGACAGAGGAAGAGTATCCACACCAACTTATTCTAAAAGGTTGAATATTCTCTCTCAGATTCATGCTAAAATCAATGCAGGTACAACAAGTTTAAGCATAATATGCTATTTGACACTGTACAACATCCAGTCAATAAGGAAACAATGTTGAATACCTTTCATGTCACAAACACTATCCAATGTGCATAATCAATAAGACATCCACATCAACAAAAGACAAGGATCACATTGAGTGCCTTCATAGATCTTTAGATCATTTGTGCTAATAGGATTAATTATTTTCATCAAAAGAACGGACCTCATTGATTGAATTTAAAAAATATATATTTCTTCATCATTCATTCTTCCTTACTTACTTTCTATCCATCCATTGTACTTCCTTTCTAACTCTTCCTTTCCTTCAATCCAAGCACTTTTTTCCAGGAGAGAGAAAGAGACAGAGAGAAAGAGAGAGAGAGAGAGAAAGAGAGAGGGGAGAGAGAGAAATAAAGCCCTTTGAATTTAATTGAGAGAGAGCAATGGGAAGATGGAGAGAAAGAGAAGAAATGGTTAACAATTAAAAGCCAAATTGGCTCTAACATAATTTGAACATGTAGTGCCGCAGTCGCTCAGTTAGCCCTAGTAATTAAGTCCTTCAGCCTGTTACCGCTCGGCCATTGCGGTTCTGTAGAAATCAGACCCTCGCTGATCCAAAATGGCCAACGTCTCCTCAGGCAGTCCATCCGTCTGCTATGGGCTTAAATCACCTCCAATCTGTGTGAAAGTGGCGTAGCAGCCGCCAAGTCGCTGGGCAGACTTTTAAATCATTCCGGATGACCGTATTAGTACAACAGTGGTGGCATTTTATGCCCAGGGACCATTAAGATAGGATTTATCAACAGCGTTTGAAGGTTTATGCATAATTTTAATAAACTACCCACCGGGCACACACCGGTTGAATCATTGTTGTTTCATGTCATTTCAATGAAATTGTTTACTGTAAGTAAAGAACAGTAACTAACTTGGTACAATTCAACGTGAGTCTGCTCCCAGCTACCGGTTTGATTTCATCTTCGTGCGGCTTCTTCGATTTCAGGCTTCCAAGAAATATGAGGCTGGGCGGTTTGGGGGGGGGGGTAACGCAACGCCGTTTATTACTTCTGGAGGTTGTGGTGCGGGGAGAGAAATCAATAGGCAGCTTTCATGTACCTTCATCTATCATGGATGGTGTGAACTTAATACCCTGCCTTGGGGAAGGAGGGGGAGACAGAGGGTAGGTGGAGGGATGGATGGATGGAGAGAGGGAAAGAGAGAGATGGGTGATTTGGAACTGAAGGAAAACTGCTGGAGAAGTAGGAGCAGACGACAGAGGAAAAGAGAGGTGGGGAAGAGGGAGGTGGGGAAGAGAGAGGTAGGGAAGAGAGAGAAGGAAAGTGGGGACTAAGAAAGATAGAGAAAGAGGGTGATTCGGAGCTGAAGAAAAACTGCTGATGAAAGAGTAGAAATCGCAGGAGGACGAATGGAAGCAGAAAAATAGGGAGTAGGGTACAGGAGGGAGGGAAGAAAAATGGGAGTGAGAACCAATGAAAGGAGGGGAAGTCTTTTTATTTTTCTCTCAGGGAGATCAGGTTGGGGTTTGTGTTCTGGTCCATGTTGAAACCATAAGACTCGACAGGAGAACAAAAGCAGATCCAGCAGGTAAAGAAGCAGTATGTTCCTACTGAGAGTAGTTTAAGGGTTTAGGCATAAATATATAAGGAAGGAATTATTTCTGTTTTGAGAGGAAGCAACTAAATAATAAGAACACGGTCAGATAGAGACTATTTATGTGCTCAATGTTGGGGCTTTGTTTAAAGGTCGGGAAAGAAACACCACACAGACGAGACAAGAACGACAGACACGAATGAAAGACTCCTCAGATGTACCTGGGTAGGCCAGCAAGGCACCTGATCAACACTGCAACCCCCCCCCCCCCCCCCCCAAGAGCCTCATTAAGAGGACGGGGGTTGTCCTCCTAGGGCAGAGCAGGATGTCAGAGCACCTCCCTCCTGTCAGGGCCATGATGGATCTGTCCACAAACTGCCAATCCAACCTGGCATCCCAGCCTCCTGCTGTAGCTCCAAGCTGAACAAGCACTGGCGGCCTGGGGTTATTTCAGCTTTTATTTCTTTCATCACATTCTCAGTGGGTCAGAAGCTGACATACAATCAATTAGTATTTGGTAGCATTGCCTTTAAATTGTTTAACTTTGGTCAAACATTTCAGGTAGCCTTCCACAAGCTTCCCACAATAAGTTGGGTGAATTTTGTCCTATTCCTGCTGACAGAGCTGGTGTAACTGAGTCAGGTTTGTAGGCCTCCGTGCTCGCACACGCTTTTTCAGTTCTGCCCACAAATTTTCTATAGGATTGAGGTCAGGGCTTTGTGATGGCCAGTCCAATACCTTGACTTCGTTGTTCTTAAACCATTTTGCCACAACTTTGGATGGTTGCTTTGGGTCATTGTCCATTTCCTATTTTGTGAAGTGCACTAGTCCCTCCTGCAGCAAAGCACCCCCGCAACATGATGCTGCCACCCCCGTGCTTCACGGTTGGGATGGTGTTCTTCGGCGTGGGCAAACAGTTCTATTTCTGTTTCATTAGACTAGAGGACATTTCTCCAAAAAGTACCATCTTTGTCCCCATGTGCAGTTGCAAACCGTAGTCTGGCTTTTTTTATGGCTGTTTTGGAGCAGTGGCTTCTTCCTTGCTGAGCGGCCTTTCAGGTTATGTCGATATAGGACTCGTTGAACCAGACTTGTGGAGGTCTACAATTTGTTTTAGGAGGTCTTGGCTGATTTCTTTTGATTTCCCCTTGATTTCAAGCAAAGAGTCACAGAGTTTGAAGGTAGGCCTTGAAATACATCCACAGGTACACCTCCAATTGACTGAAATGATGAAATCGGAAGCTTCTAAAGCCATGACATAATTTTCTGGAATTGTCCAAGCTGTTTAAAGGCATAGTCATCTTAGTGTATGTAAACTTCTGACCCACTGGAATTGTGATACAGTGAATTATAAATTAAATAATCTGTATGCCTGCAAAAAGCAAGTCATGTGGGTAGAAATATGCAGGGAGCAGAGGAGACAGGTAATGGCGGACTGAACAAAGTTATATGGAGCACCTCAAGAGAAAATGTAATATTCAATATCGACTAAAATATTAGCACTACACAATCTGGTGGGTGATAACCTTCAATCTGGATAATAACACAAAACAAATGTTAAGACTAGAGACATTTATCGACAAATATTACGAAAACAAGCAACACCCAAACATGACGGAGACAGGGGAACCGATTCCAAAATGAAAACGTGACTCTTCTACAGACGATTTAATATTTTCACCAACGGGAATGGTAAAGGTCGAAACCGATCTGTTAAAGTCAATTAATGACAAACTGGGTATACTTGAATTAGTTAGTAAGGATATAAAAGAGTTGAAGGCAAGCCTCGAGATGAGTAATGAAAAAGCTGCGACATTGGAGAAGGAAACAACCAAGCTAAAAGGTACAGTCAATAAGATTGAAATCAAAGTAAATGAAATTTAAAAAAGGAGAACACCGTTCTGAGAGAAGCCTTACTGGACATACAAACTAGATCCATGAGAGAGAATCTGGTACTTACAGGTATCCAGGAGAAAGAAGGAGAAGTTCCTGAATCTGTAGTTCGAGAGTTCCTCCTTACAGCGCTTCAGATCCCACGCGAAGCTATCGACATAATCCAACTTGAACGTGTACCACTTCGGACAGAGAGGCCAAAGGTATGAACGCCCAATCGTTGCCAAATTTGCTTCATTTAAAGATAAAATAATGGTTAAAAGCCTGGGTAAGACTTGCTGGGACCAACATAGGCATGAATGACCAGTTTCCGAAGGAAATTGCAGAACGGCGTAAAGTTCTGTATCCAATTTTCAAAGAAAATACATTAAAAGGGAAACGAGTAGCTCTCGTCGTTGATAAACTATAAATTGATAACCAGTTGTTCAGAGACACAAAGACTACTCCATGGCTATTTTTAAAATGACAAAGTTCTCATAGATGAGGAAAATAATAAAACACAATTCTAGCCCGGTTATGGATTGTAACAATACAATAAAAAAAAAATATATAGCTTTTGTATATATCTTCACATATGACTAATTGGAACACACAAGCACTAATTCAACATGGTGAAGATAAAAACTATGTAAACAGAAGGCACAGTATGTGTGGATGGTGTGGTGTGTGTTTATGTTTTATTTTATTTGTTATGTTTGGGAAAGTTGAGTGAGTGAGTAATGAAATGGTTGCATATCCCAGAACCAATGTATTGCTGTGGGCCGGGGTATGAGAGGGTTTTCAATATTGTTCAGATGTGGATATACTTTTACAATGAATTATAGGTCTTATTTATTTATTGTCCTATCATGGTGGAACAGTTTTAAAATAAATTATACATTTGATTTATTTATTGTCCTATCATGGGGAACTACATTTTTAAAATAAATTATATCTAATTATTTATTTATGATCCTAATTTAATGGTACGGTCCACAACCCTATACCCTAGACACCCACCTGAATGACCCAGAGACTAAGGAGAAGTCCCTAACTGTTTTATGGGCCTGCTGTAAGCCGCCTGTATGCAGCCAAAATGCGGTCAGAGACCTAGAGCAGCACCGCCCCCTCAAGATTCTGAGCCTGCTTGGCAGGGTTGGTCCTGCAAAGCCAAAGCCCCCTAAAGGGAGAGCATACTATACAAGGAAATTCTCAAAGCTGCTAATGAGAACCTTGATGACCTTGTACCTAGCCGGTAGGGATTCCGGTGGGGTGCCCCCACCCAGGCAGTGGCAGTGCTGGCAACACTAGCTGCAGTAACCCATGGTGAGGGGGTCACACTTGGACATTCAGAGAGGGGGTATATTATTGTGACCCTGGTGGCACAAAATCAAAAGTCTGACTGCTTGGGAATATGGTCAATACGGATGTCCGTATTGTGGGTGTTTCAGGGAAAAGGTGAACATTTGACCTCCATCATCTAGGATGTGACAATGGTTAATAAAATCTCTCAATTTCTGCCCATTTGTTTTGCGCGGTCTTACAGGCCTTCTCATGCAGCTGCAACAGTAAGTGCATTTGTAAATCAGGACCTTTCTTGAGTTGGGCTCTGGGATGGTGCAACTGTTGAGAATGTGAGTTTATGGTTGTGTGGGGGGAAAGGGTTGAGTGTGGGTGGGTGTATGTGTGTATCCCACAACTGTTGCGAAGGAGTAAAATATGTTAGGGACAATAGAGGATGATCCACAGCTATATATAATACAAATCGAGGTGAAGGCGATGGAAATGCATTTGGCAGTTGATCTACTTCAATTCGGTAAATGGCACTGTGTGCTCTTTTCAAAGGATGGATCCCAGTCTGTCCAGGGCTAAGGGATGCGGGGGGTCAGAGGTGGTCGGCCGGGCATTGGGATGATGGCCCAGCTCGGGGTGAGGAGGGCTTTTAGCGGGAGGAATGGTGGGGACCAATTGGAGGTTTACTTAGTAGCAATGCAAATATCATGGTACAGCTACATAGATAATCATCATGTTACTTTTTAATGGTACGTTTACAAACATATATTTTGATAAATAGAATTGAAAGTTGTGTCTCATTATGGTAAGTGGTGAAATAAGTATAGCCAGTTACAATTGTAATGGCCTAGCAGATAATAAGAAAAGACGATCAGTATTTACCTGGCTAAAAGAGAAGGAATATAATATCTATTGTTTACAGGAAACCCATTCAATAATTTTAGATGAAGTTTTGTGGAAAAAGAACTGGGGGGGGGGGCAAAATATATTTCTCCCAGGGGCAAAGAAATTCAAAAGGGGTGATGGTTTTATTTAACAGTAATTTTGATCCAAATGTGCAAATTGTCCAAACAGATCCTCAAGGTAGATGGATTATTTTTAATATGTTATTGGACAATAAACAGATATGACTTATTAACCTATACGGTCCAAATGATGATGATCCAAGTTTCTTTGAAAATATATATAAGAATCTATCAACTCTACAAGCAACACTAGACTCTATTATTATGGTGGGATATTTTAATACGGTCTTAAATATCTCTATGGACCGGAAAGGAAATCACACTACAAACTATCACCCTCGGGCACTTAAGGAAATCATGAATGTCATGGATATATTGGAATTAGTGGATATATGGAGACTTAAATACCCTGAACTAGTGAGATATACTTGACGGAGGCTTAATCAAGCTAGTCGTCTTGACTACTTTCTTATGTCATTCTCTCTGGCACCAAAAGTTTAAAAAAATGTTGATAGGGGACAGAATGTGGTGGGATCATCACATAATTGGCATATATTACTTTTACGGAATTTCCACGTGGGCGAGGATATTGGAAATTTAATCAAAGCCTACTAGATGATAAATTGTTTAGATCTAGGACAGAAGAATTTATTACTGACTTTTTCAGACATAACATAGGTACAGCAGATCCCCTTACTGTATGGGACACTTTTAAGTGTGCCTTTAGAGGCCATGAAATTCAGTACTCATCTATAAAACAAAAGCAATTTAGATCAAAAGAGTCCATATTAACAAAGGAAATTGAAGGACTAACAGTACAGTTAGATAGCAATAAAAACTGTACCATCGAGGCACAGAATAAGTTAGAGGAAAAACAAAAAGAAATGGAGGAACTTATTCAAGAAAGATCCAGTGTAATAGATTATAAAAATAAAGCGAACTGGATGGAATATGGGGAAAAATGCACCAAATTCTTTTTCAATCTTCAATATAGAAATGCTACCAAAAAAAGTATTAAAACTTGTTACAAATGATGGAGTCACATGATTCACCAAATTATATTTTGAAAGAGGAAGTAAAGTACTTTAAGAATATATTTTCATTTCAGGCTCCTCCATCTCCACTAACTGAAACTAATTGTATGGCTTTATTTTCCTAATAATATTGTAAAATTAACATCTGTAATCCAAATTTGAGATTTTTGGTTCCAACCACCATGTCTTTGTGAGATGCAGAGTAGGTGAATGAAGGATCTCTGCATGTGTGGTTCCCACCATGAAGCATGGAGGAGGTGTGATGGTGTAGGGGTGCTTTGCTGGTGACACTGTCAGTGATTTATTGAGAATTCAAGGCACACTTAACCAGCATGGCTACCAGAGCATTCTGCAGCGATACGCCATCCCATCTGGTTTGCGCTTAGTGGGACTATCATTTTCAGGAGGACAATGACTCAACACATCTCCAGGCTGTGTAAAGGGTATTTTACCAAGAAGGAGTGTGATAGAGTGCTGCATCAGATGACCTGGCCTCCACAATCACCCGACCTCAACCCATTTGAGATGGTTTGGGATTGTGCAGGAAAGTGAAGGAAAATCAGTCAACAAGTGCTCAGCATATGTGGGAACCCCTTCAAGACTGTTGGAAAAGCATTCCAGGTGAAGCTGGTTGAGAGAATGTGCAAAGCTGTCATCAAGGCAAAGTGTGGCTACTTTGAACAATCTTGTATTAACACTATTTTGGTTACTACATGATTCCATATGTGGTATT
This sequence comes from Oncorhynchus kisutch, assembly GCF_002021735.2. Classification (NCBI taxonomy): domain Eukaryota; kingdom Metazoa; phylum Chordata; class Actinopteri; order Salmoniformes; family Salmonidae; genus Oncorhynchus; species Oncorhynchus kisutch. Next base: position 49,392,822 of record NC_034193.2, on the reverse strand, counting down.
TCATAGTTTTGATGTCTTCACTATTTTTCTACAATGGAGAAAATAGTAAAAAATAAAGAAAAACCCTTCAATGAGTAGGTGTGTCCAAACTTTTAACTAGTACTGTACATCTAGCTACATGTTGAACTTCCATCCTCTCAGGCCGGAGGCACAATGTATGAATATATGGTTGGATCAGAATCGTCGTTATAACCACTGGCCAGTATGGAGAAGTAAAACCACAAGTCCAAATCCCTATCTCCATCCATGGCTAATTTAGGAAAGGGATCATTTTAGCTAGCTAGCCACCGGAGGACAACGAGATTCAACAATTACATTTTTTTCTATCAAATTACATTTGGCTTGATGTGATGTGATTGGTGTGAAGCCAAATCCAAACTGGCTTCCCTTGACACTTTTTTTCTGTGCGCCAGGACATAGCCGCAGGAAGTAAGGGTGCTGAGGGTGCTGCTGCACCCCCTGAAAAATCGGATTTAAAAAAACAAAAGTAATATACGTATGTTATTTAAAACAAAATATTTGTCACAAAAGTAGTGCAGTAGACCGATATAGGCTTCTGTTGAGATCTATGAATTTATTTCAAAAGACTATCAGCCTAACAGATAGGAAAGTAAAGGTGCATTTGGATAAGGTTGAGTGAAGTGAACGTTTTTGAGTGGGCTGCAGACAGACACGCACGCACGCACACACACACATACACTACAATATGGTGGTTGTCAGCATCGACAGGCCTTGACATTGATCAATACCCAGGAGGCCTTGTGATAAATTATTTGAGGAGAACCAATAAGCTGTCAGCTTCTAGTGAGATCAGAGCTGATTGGGCAGCTGTCATGAGGCTGTCAATGACAGGGGAGAGAGCTGTGTGAAGACATTTAGCTGATCTGGAGGAATCCCACAATGCTTTGTATCTACTTTTACCTCCTTTTTTTACGGAGGAAAATGGCAAGGCACGTTTACAACATGTCTTATTTGAGCATTTGATGATTCACTCATATTCAGCATATTCAGACTACAGACTTCTCGTCTTAATTAGATTTTTCTTTCAAAGTCTTCCATTGACATAAATCATTTATTGAAGCAAAAGTGTGCTTATCTGAACTCTGAATCGTCTCCGTAGCTAAATAGTATCCAAGATTAACTGAAAACATTTCTTTTACAAGGATAACGTCTCAGTATATAAGCCAGTATGTTGTTTAGTGTGACCGACAACAACGTTTTCAGGTTGAAAAGAGTGAAAATTGCCTCAGCTGACCTCAACTCCACACTGCCAAATACTCTCTCAGCTATGATTGCATCTCTGCAGCCTGAGAGCTGCTAAAGTACAACCCAACACCATCAGTCTGGGAACTGGCTCTATCTTCTCCATGACGACGTCCCATTTCCTCTGAGAACCATTTCAAGTTGAATCTTCATATCATGAACACTCCATACGAATTGCACACCACCATCATGTGAAACACAACAAGTCAAAAGGTCAAAGGTAATCCAGAAGGGGTGGCGAGGAGAGGAAAAGGTGGGAACAAGTGTATGAAATGAGACTCTATTTTTCCACTCACGCCTCATCAGGCAAATAACATTTACAGAGGAAGTATATAAATATTTGTAAAATGGTAAAAGGACATTTAGATGGTTGTGCCAGACATGTTATAGATGCAAAATATTTCAAACATGTGAGGAAAACAACAACTGATTCAAAGGTAGTATTACATTGTAGCATTATTTGATAAATCTATGCATTTATTTTAAAAGCCTGTCAACCTCACAGATAGGAGAGTAAATGCCCATTTGGATAAAGTTAAGGGAAGTGAAAGTTTGTCAAGTGTGCACACACACAAACACACGCCAATACACTACAATACGGTGGTTGTCCAGATCGACAGACCTTGACATTGATCAATACCCAGGAGGCCTTGTGATAAATTATTTGAGGAGAACCAATAAACTGTCAGCTTCTAGGAAGATCAGAGCTGATTGGACAGCTGTCATGAGGCTGTCAGTGACGGTTTACAACATGTCTTATTTGAGCATTTGATGATCCACTCCTTAATGCACTTTCAAATAATAATATAAGTTTGTTCTAGCTGAATAGAGATAGAAACATACCCTTGATTCATTTTACGTAATACCATCTCAATGTAGGGTCCAGTACATACATTTTCAGGTTGAAAATAGTGAATATTGCCTCACCTGACCTGAACTCCACTCCACACTGCCAAATACTCAGTCAGCTATGATTGCATCTCTGCAGCCTGAGAGCTCCTGAAGTACAACCCAACACCATCAGTCTGGGAACTGGCTCTATCTTCTCCATGACGACGTCCCATTTCCTCTGAGAACCATTTCAAGTTGAATCTTCATATCATGAACACTCCCTGTGAATTGCAACGCCATCATGTGAAACACAACAAGTCATGGAAAGCCAATCTAACACCTCCTCAGGTGTAATAAGCTGTGAAATAATAAGCTATTATTTAACCAAACAAATTGGATTATCATCACACAACACCTTTCCAATAGAAAAAACCCTAAAATGGTAAACACAACAATAAATTTGGGAATACTTTATCTTGCATTCCCTCAGAAAAAAACTAACTTAACAAAACAAAACCTCCCCAAAAGTGAATCACCTCACCACATACGATGTGTCATGTCACCTTTTGTTTATAAAAATCTGAAGGAGAATCTCAATTGGTTTTGTCCTCTCCTCTCCTCTCCTTGAAAAAGGTCAAAGGTAACAGAGGAGAGGTGGTGAGGAGAAGAAAGGGGGAAACAATTGCGCTTGTATGAAATGAGACTCCTCCACTTGTACATCATCGGGCAAATTACATTTACAGAGGAGGAATCCCAAAATATATGTGTAACATTTTAAATGACATTTAGCTGGCTGAGCCAGACGTGTGCTTTCCTCCTCCAAGAAAACAAAGGCTGATTCAAAAGAGGTGAGGCGGATTTCAAAACGCTTCCGCGTTAGGAAGTCGAGAGGACACTCTTGTCTTCCCTCGGCAGGAGGAGGCTATCGACGAAGACACTCCTCCATTCACTTATTAACCAATTGGCACACTCCTCGACCACTTATCGGTTTGCGGGTCATGGAGGAGAGGAGGATGACTTTTTCTCAAACGAGAATCTCCTTGAGACAGCATGAATCTCGACAACCCCTTCCCATGTTCTGTACTACGTAACACATACACACACAATCCCCCCACCAGTTGCTGAGAGGGAATAAGAAAAAGAAGATCAATCCCCCTGTGGAGCAGTGGCTGGCTGTCGGACCAATTTAACTGCATAATGATGGTAACGCGGGGAGGCCAGCAAGCTGGTACCAATTTAATGCTCATTGCTCTTGTATGCTAATCCCTCCGGTCAGTAGCCACAGTAACCTCGGGTGCTACTACGGCAACGGAGAGCTGGCGGTCTGTCTGTCTTTCGTTAATGACCTCATGGACACAGGCAATGAGTTTATCAATTAAAACAAGCTTGATATTAAAAAAAGGTTGGAAACTGCAATGAAAGAGAGGGAAGGAGGGGGAGAGAGCGAGAAAGAGAGAGCGCAGGAGGGGAGAGAGAGCAGGGGTTGGGGAAAAAAAGAAATAGAGAAGGCGAGGGAGAGAGAAAAGGGGGAGGGGTTAAAGAGAGAGAAAGAAAGATGGGGATGTGAATAAAAAGGAGACTCATTTAGAAGCTGGAACCAGTGGAGGCTGCTGAGGGGAGGACGGCTCACAATAGTGACTGGAAACCATGTGTTTGATGTATTTAATAACATTCCACTTCTTCTGCTCCAGCCATTACCGTGAGCTTGTCCTCCCCAATTAGGGTGCCACCGACCTCCTGTGGCGGGAACTGATTTGGGATGTTTCTGATGAGAGCCGTGGCTGGCTGTTCACTGAGCTATTGAATTGTGTTTCTGTGGCATTCTATAGGCCTTCTCTATCTGTTCCAGTTAAACGGTCACTAGAACTACTCTCAACTAAATATACATACACACCACATCCACGGAGAGTATTCCTTTTCTAAAGTAGAGACATTTTGGAATCCATCGTGCAGGAATACAAGCTGAATAAGGTGTCCTTTTATTCAGCAGAAGATAAGACGTTATCAAACCGTGCAGGAGAATTCCATACCTCCTACCTACCCGGTGTTCCTGCTTTGAAGTGAAGCCCAAAGTCAAATGAATTATGGAACCAGCAAAAGTAATTGATTCTTGGTTCTGGGATGAAAAAAGTACAAATACACCCCACTCACCAACACACAACAGACACATCATTCGAGACCAAAACGGCATACTGTATTCTGTCCAGATACACATTTAGAAGAGTGTGTATGTTATGCACCAGTTTCGGTCAGTGCCGTTTAAGATGAAGGAGGACCGTTTTGTTTTCATGAACATGGCCTTATTTCTATTACAGCATATTGGATGACTGTTATTCATATTCCATTCACACAGCTCAATGTAACATCGGTAGGTTTAGGCTACAACATGATACTCTAATTTTCCCTACACCCATCATGAGGTTGCTGCAACCTAGCTTATGAATGAACGCTTACAACGTAGGTGCACACTGGTCGAGAGACAAAATTGACAAAACAGTGACATTCAATGCCGCCTTGCGTGCATCTAGCTGATATAGGGTGTAATCATTACTCCAACAGTTGCAAACGAGAGATTCTATTGGACAAATTCAGGTATGTTTATCCCCATTTTGTTCCATTTGCTTCCGTTTAAGAAACATTTTTCAACAGAATTGGTGGAATGAATACACCACTGATCACACATAAACACAGTTCACTTTCATAGCAGCCACTTTGTATTCCCTGTCACACCTATGCGCTCTCCTCTCACCTATTCCCTTAAATTGTGGACTTCAATGCACAACACATCAGCTGTATGTGACTAGGCAAAAAAACTTTCCAAGCCGAACCACTACACATAGCCTGCATCGTTCTTACCATATTAGCTGAAGGAACATCATAGTCAGCATAGCTAATAGAACTAACTCATTAGTAAACCTGATACAGTCATGTAGCAACATTACAGTGTACAGTCAGTAAGCAGTTACACCAGCGGGCCCTGGTGGGAATAAATTTGTAAAACCAAAAGCTTACCTTGACTTGGAAGAGTTCCAGTGTTGTGTTGGATAGTCATAGCCAGCTAGCTAACATAGCATCCCTCTGTTTGAGTCGGGTGTTTGAGTAGACTAAACTAGCTAGCTAAACTAGCTAGCTAAACAAGCTAGCTAAACTAGCTAGCTAAATAAGTGAAACTGAAAAAAATAACAATCTCTCCCTCTCTTGCTTCTCCCAAATTTTGGAAGAAATTAATTTGTTAAAAAATGTTCAACATTTGTCTCCCTCTCTTTCTTTGAGTCATCTACTCAACACATTATATGCACTGTAGTGCTAGCCAGCTGTAGCTTATGCTTTCAGTACTAGATCATTCTCTGATCCTTTGATTGGTTGGACAACATGTCAGTTAATGCTGAAAGAGATCTGATAGGCTGGAGGATATCCTTCGGAAGTTGTCATAATTACTGTGTAAGTCTATGGAAGGGGGTGAGAACCATGAGCCTCATAGGTTTTGTATTGAAATCAATGTACCCAGAGGAGGACGGAAGCTAGCTGTCCTCCGGCTACACAATGGTTCTACCCTGCAGAGTGCTGTTGAGGCTACTGTAGACCTTCATTGCAAAACAGTGTGTTTTAATCAATTATTTGGTGACGTGATTATATTTAGTATAGTTTTATCTAAAAAAGGATAACTTTTTAAATGATTTAGCATTTACATTTTTATGAAATTCACTGAGTATGGTCCTACCTTCCTCGTCTGAGGAGCCTCCACTGTTATGCACATATGTATAGTCAGTATTCCACTCAGCCCACTACCAGATGCTGCTGGGAGCCCACGGGCCTGGAAGGAGAGGAGCAGGCCAGAGATCACTTCATCCCTCTCTCTCTCTCCATCCCTCTCACCATATCTTTCTCCATCTCTCCATCCTTCTCTCTGGTCTCCTGATGTATTATTCACCACCATGAGTCTGGGCCAAGTGATACACTGCTCACTGTGAGAGATGGCATGAAGAGGGAGGTAGGGAGAGAGAGGGGGAGGGGGGATGGAGGGAGAGCGAGAGAGGGACAGAGAGCCAGGTGAGAGAGCAAAGCTAGACAGAGGATGTACATTTTAATTTAATAGCTTTATAACTTTGGTAGCTACTGTATCACACACACACACACATAAACACCACACACACACACACACATAAACACCACATGCACACACACACGCAAACACACACACTCACACAAGCCAATTTTCAGTCAATCCTGGCATTTCCACTCCAACTCTTTTCTACTTTCAGTCATTTGCTTTCCACTGCCCTCCAGTGCTCTCGCACTGGCCCAACCCATCCCCACTATGTCATCTTTATCTCCCCCAGGCTATCAGACAGTGGAGGTTAGTGAGGGTCACACACGGACCAACACTCTCACACACACACACATGGATGCATGCAGACAGCCATGCATTTTTCCACACACCTACACACACACAAAGACACAAACAGACCAAATGAAACACACTTCTTTCTTACACTACCACTCGACTGAATCTTCATTTCCCTGTCCTCGCTAATTAATTCAATCAATCAGAAAAGGTATACACATCTAATCATAATCACCACAATGTGTCGCTGCGTCTCACAATATCATCATTACCCATCATACACCCACACTCACTGGGCTGTGAAGGGCGAGTGTGTGTGTGTGTGTGTGTGTGCGCGTGTGTTAGTGTGTGTGTGTGTGTGTGTTTGTGTGTGTGAGAGATAGAGGAGAGAGAGGAGATGAGGCCTAAATGCTTGTCTTTCTAATTTGATTATCTCCAATCACAGTAACATATGACTAGTATTAGGGAATTGTATTATGAAACATGATGGCCTGTTTTGATTATCCGGCGGTAGGCTACTGTTTGAGTGACTTGTGTTCAATGGAATAATGTTATTGTGTTTGACTACATTCTATTCAGTGCAAATTACTGGGGACCCTGAGTGAGTCCTCCTAAATGCAAAATAATGCTAATTTACCTATTCTCCTATTTGTTTAAAATGATATTTCTACTGCTACAAGGGTAAATCTAAAAATAAAGCATATTCCAAATAAAACAAGTTCTAGCCAATGCGCCTAGAGAAAGTCATTAACAACCTCATACATCCTGACCAAACCGTGTTTATGGGTCGCCAGGCTGCCGAGAACATGCGCCGCCTGTTTCATGCGGTTGCCGAGGTGACCAATCTGGATACCCCGTGTGCTGTGTTATCACTAGATGCAGAGAAAGCCTTTGACCGCTTAGAGTGGGAATATTTATGGCTTGTTCTTGAACATTTTGGTTTCGGGGCATCCAGAGGATCTGTACCATGTATGTAAATCCTTCTTCTATTATGTCATACAACCAGGATTTTTAACAAGGTTGTCCCTCTAGAACCGCTGGCACAAAGCATACATCAAAATCCAGCTTCGTCACATATCAAAATCAAACAAATTGAACAAAGCAATTTCTCTGTATGCAGATCACATACTGCTCTAAGTCGCTGGCGCTCAGAAATCTGTATGCAGATCACATACTGCTCTAAGTCGCTGGCGCTCAGAAATCTGTATGCAGATCACATACTGCTCTAAGTCGCTGGCGCTCAGAAATCTGTATGCAGATCACATACTGCTCTAAGTCGCTGGCGCTCAGAAATCTGTATGCAGATCACATACTGCTCTAAGTCGCTGGCGCTCAGAAATCTGTATGCAGATCACATACTGCTCTAAGTCGCTGGCGCTCAGAAATCTGTATGCAGATCACATACTGCTCTAAGTCGCTGGCGCTCAGAAATCTGTATGCAGATCACATACTGCTCTAAGTCGCTGGCGCTCAGAAATCTGTATGCAGATCACATACTGCTCTAAGTCGCTGGCGCTCAGAAATCTGTATGCAGATCACATACTGCTCTAAGTCGCTGGCGCTCAGAAATCTGTATGCAGATCACATACTGCTCTAAGTCGCTGGCGCTCAGAAATCTGTATGCAGATCACATACTGCTCTAAGTCGCTGGCGCTCAGAAATCTGTATGCAGATCACATACTGCTCTAAGTCGCTGGCGCTCAGAAATCTGTATGCAGATCACATACTGCTCTAAGTCGCTGGCGCTCAGAAATCTGTATGCAGATCACATACTGCTCTAAGTCGCTGGCGCTCAGAAATCTGTATGCAGATCACATACTGCTCTAAGTCGCTGGCGCTCAGAAATCTGTATGCAGATCACATACTGCTCTAAGTCGCTGGCGCTCAGAAATCTGTATGCAGATCACATACTGCTCTAAGTCGCTGGCGCTCAGAAATCTGTATGCAGATCACATACTGCTCTAAGTCGCTGGCGCTCAGAAATCTGTATGCAGATCACATACTGCTCTAAGTCGCTGGCGCTCAGAAATCTGTATGCAGATCACATACTGCTCTAAGTCGCTGGCGCTCAGAAATCTGTATGCAGATCACATACTGCTCTAAGTCGCTGGCGCTCAGAAATCTGTATGCAGATCACATACTGCTCTAAGTCGCTGGCGCTCAGAAATCTGTATGCAGATCACATACTGCTCTAAGTCGCTGGCGCTCAGAAATCTGTATGCAGATCACATACTGCTCTAAGTCGCTGGCGCTCAGAAATCTGTATGCAGATCACATACTGCTCTAAGTCGCTGGCGCTCAGAAATCTGTATGCAGATCACATACTGCTCTAAGTCGCTGGCGCTCAGAAATCTGTATGCAGATCACATACTGCTCTAAGTCGCTGGCGCTCAGAAATCTGTATGCAGATCACATACTGCTCTAAGTCGCTGACGCTCAGAAATCTGTATGCAGATCACATACTGCTCTAAGTCGCTGACGCTCAGAAATCTGTATGCAGATCACATACTGCTCTAAGTCGCTGACGCTCAGAAATCTGTATGCAGGTCACATACTGCTCTAAGTCGCTGACGCTCAGAAATCTGTATGCAGATCACATACTGCTCTAAGTCGCTGACGCTCAGAAATCTGTATGCAGATCACATACTGCTCTAAGTCGCTGACGCTCAGAAATCCCTGCACCCAATAATGTCTATTTCATCTGGTTACAAGATCAACTGGTCGAAATCAGCTCCACTACCTCTTAACTCAGCTATGTGAAGCGTGCAACTACCACCCGTGATCCCAGTGTAGAAACAAATCAGCTACTTTGGCATCACCATAACCCCCTCATCACCATATCCCCCTCATCACCATATCCCCCTCATCACCATATCCCCCTCATCACCATATCCCCCTCATCACCATATCCCTCTCATCACCATATCCCCCTCATCACCATATCCCCCTCATCACCATAACCCCCTCATCACCATAACCCCCCTCTATTCACACTACCTGCAGGAATAACTACTTAGAAACATTTCAAAAGATCCAAAAAGGCATAAAAAAAGACGGTCCACTATGGCCACTTCTTTGCATGCTAGAATCTCAACTATTAAAATGAATGTCCTCCCTCGTATCAATTTTCTGAATTCCATGTTACCACTACCTCCTCCTATAGACTATTGGTCTAAACTTGACTCTGTCATGAAGAAGTTCATTTGGGGGAGAAAGTGATGAAATATGCAGCACTACAGAGAACAAAAGCATCAGGTGGACTTGCAGTTCCAAATCTAAAATTGTATCTCCTATCATTCCAAATACATTTCCTGAAGACCTGGTTAGACCCAGAGGATTCTGTTTCTTCGCATGCTATAGAAGAGTCAATAGTTTCTCCAATTAGATTAAAATTCAAATAGTTTTTTGGATTGACTCCTAAAAAATTAGTATTATTGTTTGGACCCCTTATAGCATACTCAGTAAATGTTTGGAAAGCTAAGCTTATGAGATCTAATCTTAAATGGAATTCATACTCTCCAATATGGCGTAATAAATAATTCATAGTGTGTAAGAAACCATTTACATCAGATTCTTGGTCTAAGAAGGGTATTTATAGTTTCAAAGACATATACAATGTGAATGGACTCCTCTGTTTCCAGGAAATCTGCCTGTGTTTTAATGTCCCAGGTTCATAATTTTGTGTTCACCTTCAACTCCACCTATCCAAGCGAGCCTATGGGGTTCCCTGGGGAGCAGAACTCGGAGTACACCCATTGGTCAAACTTCTAATGGACAGATTCCCTTCAAAAGGAGTAGTTTCTGATATCTATAGTCACATAATTCTAGCAGCACAAAAACCATTAACTCTATCCACTATATGGGGAAAATATTTTACACTATTTTACAGACAAATAAATTGGGATACAGTATGGAAAAATGTATTTGGATCAACTAGAAAGCCCAATCACCAATTAATGAATTAAATCATTTGTAATAGAACCTATCTAACATCTCAAAAAAGACATCACATGGGTATTAGTCCATCAGCATTATGTGAGTTCTGCACCACAGGGGACATTGGTACTTTTCCTCATGTGCTGTGGAAATGCCCGGGGGTGGTTGAATTCTGGGGGAAAGTCAACAATGTCATTTCTGTACTTAAAAAATACTGCCATTAGATCCAATAGTGATGTTGCTTGGTGATGACTCTGACTTGCACTTGTCAGAATGCCAACAGAGAGTATGGTTGGCTGGAACCACAGCTGCTAAGAAAATGACTGTACTGTACAAAGGTGGACTCCACCTCATCAGTTACCATTGCAACAATGGCTGCTCAAATTTAAAGAAATTGTACTTATGGAGCTCTCCACGGCCAGGAACCAAGGTGTCCACTCTCCACGGCCAGGAACCAAGGTGTCCACTCTCCACGGCCAGGAACCACAGGGCCAAGGTGTCCACTCTCCACGGCCAGGATCCAAGGTGTCCACTCTCCACGGCCAGGAACCAAGGTGTCCACTCTCCACGGCCAGGAACCAAGGTGTCCACTCTCCACGGCCAGGAACCACAGGGCCAAGGTGTCCACTCTCCACGGCCAGGATCCAAGGTGTCCACTCTCCACGGCCAGGATCCAAGGTGTCCACTCTCCACGGCCAGGAACCACAGGGCCAAGGTGTCCACTCTCCACGGCCAGGATCCAAGGTGTCCACTCTCCACGGCCAGGATCCAAGGTGTCCACTCTCCACGGCCAGGAACCACAGGGCCAAGGTGTCCACTCTCCACGGCCAGGAACCAAGGTGTCCACTCTCCACGGCCAGGATCCAAGGTGTCCACTCTCCACGGCCAGGAACCACAGGGCCAAGGTGTCCACTCTCCACGGCCAGGAACCAAGGTGTCCACTCTCCACGGCCAGGAACCACAGGGCCAAGGTGTCCACTCTCCACGGCCAGGATCCAAGGTGTCCACTCTCCACGGCCAGGAACCACAGGGCCAAGGTGTCCACTCTCCACGGCCAGGAACCACAGGGCCAAGGTGTCCACTCTCCATGGCCAGGATCCAAGGTGTCCACTCTCCACGGCCAGGATCCAAGGTGTCCACTCTCCACGGCCAGGAACCACAGGGCCAAGGTGTCCACTCTCGACGACCAGGAACCACAGGGCCAAGGTGTCCACTCTCCATGGCCAGGATCCAAGGTGTCCACTCTCCAAGGCTAGGATCCAAGGTGTCCACTCTCCAAGGCTAGGATCCAAGGTGTCCACTCTCCACGGCCAGGATCCACAGGGCCAAGGTGTCCACTCTCCACGGCCAGGATCCAAGGTGTCCACTCTCCAAGGCTAGGATCCAAGGTGTCCACTCTCCACGGCCAGGATCCACAGGGCCAAGGTGTCCACTCTCCACGGCCAGGATCCAAGGTGTCCACTCTCCAAGGCTAGGATCCAAGGTGTCCACTCTCCACGGCCAGGATCCACAGGGCCAAGGTGTCCACTCTCCACGGCCAGGATCCAAGGTGTCCACTCTCCAAGGCCAGGATCCACAGGTCCAAGGTGTCCACTCTCCAAGGCTAGGATCCACAGGGCCAAGGTATCCACTCTCCAAGGCCAGGAACCACAGGGCCAAGGTGTCCACTCTCCAAGGCCAGGATCCACAGGTCCAAGGTGTCCACTCTCCAAGGCCAGGATCCACAGGTCCAAGTTGTCCACTCTCCAAGGCTAGGATCCACAGGTCCAAGGTGTCCACTCTCCAAGGCCAGGATCCACAGGTCCAAGGTGTCCACTCTCCAAGGCTAGGATCCACAGGGCCAAGGTGTCCACTCTCCACGGCCAGGATCCAAGGTGTCCACTCTCCAAGGCTAGGATCCACAGGGCCAAGGTGTTCACTCTCCAAGGCCAGGATCCACAGGGCCAAGGTGTTCATTCTCCAAGGCCAGGATCCACAGGTCCAAGGTGTTCACTCTCCAAGGCCAGGATCCACAGGTCCAAGGTGTTCACTCTCCAAGGCCAGGATCCACAGGTCCAAGGTGTTCACTCTCCAAGGCTAGGATCCACAGGTCCAAGGTGTCCACTCTCCAAGGCCAGGATCCACAGGTCCAAGGTGTCCACTCTCCAAGGCTAGGATCCACAGGGCCAAGGTGTCCACTCTCCACGGCCAGGATCCACAGGTCCAAGGTGTTCACTCTCCAAGGCCAGGATCCACAGGTCCAAGGTGTTCACTCTCCAAGGCCAGGATCCACAAAAAAAACATCCATGAATGTGTATCAATAATGTGTCACTATTTCTGAGTCTATATCATGTATTGTTCAGTAGATTTACTATGTAATATTAATGTATTATATTACCTTACCCTATATGGCTCTATATAATGTTGTGTCTATGTCTGAGTTTACACAGGTAGCCCATTCTGATATTTTGCCCAATTATTGCCAAAAGAGCTGATCTGATTGGTCAAAATACCAAATTAGTGGAAAAAATATCAGAATTAGAATGAGTTTGTTATTCCAGGCTCATAGACACATCAAGCGTGGGGTCTCGCTGTTTGAGTCCTCTGGGCTCTGCCTGCAGGGCAATCTACTACTGTCCTGACTTTGCTCAAGGACACATCCAACTTGATGTACATAGCCACACACCTCTGTCTCTCTGTCTCTGCTGTTTGTCAGGCCAACCAACTATACAATGACAGCCAGTCAGTCAGCCAGCAAGCTAGCCAGGCCCTGCTGACCATACAGATGACATCCATCCAGCCAGTCATCAAGTGTTCTGGGGAGAGAGAAGCATGAGGCTTAGGCTGTGTGCACAGTGCACGCACGCACACACACACGCACACACACACACACACACACACACACACACACACACACACATAGAAAGAAGAGAAAGAGAGCGAGGACTGAAACCTTATCTGATCCGACCGGGCTGGGCCAGGGAGCGGGGTTTAGTTAGCAGAGCATGATGGGCAGGATGGAGGGTTGGAGGGATGGAGAGAGAGGGAACGCTCACCTGACATGACCGCAGGAACGGTGAGGCGAAGCTCGGATGCTGAGCCGGCGAGGCAGAGAGGTGTGGCCCCCACGGCTGGGTGTGACGGTCGGGGTCAGCCATGCCGGAGGAGAGATAATTGGGGGAGAGTGGGATGAGAGTGCGGTGTGCAGATGGTTCTTTCACCTGACACAGTAGGCTAAGGAACAGCCTGACTCTCTCAAACAGAGAGGATGATGGGCCTGCATGGTTTTGTGTGGGCAGGAGGAGAAGAGTGTGGTGGCTCAAATGGATGAGTCGACACGGAGAGAGAGAGAGAGAGGGAGAGAGAGAGAGAGAGAGAGAGAGAGAGAGAGAGAGAGAGAGAGAGAGAGAGAGAGAGAGAGAGAGAGAGAGAGAGAGAGAGAAGAATCAGTATGAAATGGATGCTGTCTGGCTATATAGGCTCTAGCAGGGGGACTCTGACAGGGATAAGCTTCATTTTAATCCCAGCTAGCCGCTCCATTCATCTCCTGTCACTTAGCTCATATGTACATTTACATTTACATTTTAGTCACTTAGCAGACCCTCTTGTCCAGTTAGTGCATTCATCTTAAGACAGCTAGATAAGACTACATCTCCGATTTACCTTCTGAAACTGATGAAGTCAAACATGGAAAAGGAACTTGTTTTTCCTAAGGATGAGCGATGCACAACAGAAACCACACAGTGTACAGTAACACCAGGAAGCTGTCGGCCACAGCTGGCTGCATCCCAAATGGCACCTTATTCCCTATATAGTGCACTACTTTTAAAAGTACAGGCAATGTCTGCTCCAAGTAATGACATAACCACAACAGTCATGGAAAGAAAGGCTTTGGGTTTCATCAGGGTGACAGGACACATTTCCTACTACCCTTGATCTGGACTGACACTTAGCTCTGTCTCATCAGCACATATACACACACACATACATATATAGACACACACACACACATATACACACACTCACACATGCACGTACACAGGCACACACACACACTCTCTCTGCCTTCCTCTGACTCTAGCATGCCATCCAGTTAGCCTTGCGGTAGATACCAAATCAAATCAAATGTTATTTGTCACATACACATGGTTAAATACAAATCTAATCAAATACACATGGTTAGCAGATGTTAATGCAGGTGTAGCGAAATGCTTGTGCTTCTAGTTCCGACAGTGCAGTAATATCTAACAAGTAATCTAACAAATTCACAAGAACTACATTATACACACAAATATAAAGGGATGGAATAAGAATATGTACATATAAATATATAGATGAGCGATGGCCGAGCGGCATAGGCAAGATGCAATAGATGGTATGAAATACAGTATATACATATGAGATGAGTAACGTAGGATATGTAAACATCATTAAAGTGGCATTATTTAAAGTGACTAGTGATCAATTCATTAAAGTGTCCAGTGACTTGGGTCTGTATGTTGGCAACAGCCTCTCTATGTTATGGCTGTTTAGCTGTCTGATGGCCTTGAGATAGAAGCTGTTTTTCAGTCTCTCGTTCCCTGCTTTGATGCACCTGTACTGACCTCACCTTCTGGATGATAGCGGGGTGAACAGGCAGTGGCTCGGGTGGTTGTTGTCCTTGATGATCTTTTTGGCCTTCCTGTGACTTTGGGTGCTGTAGGTGTCCTGCGGGGCAGGTAGTTTGCCCCAGGTGATGCTTTGTGCAGACCGCACTACCCTCTGGAGAGCCTTGCAGTTGAGGGCGGTGCAGTTTCTGTACCAGGCGGTGATACAGCCCGACAGGATGCTCTCGATTGTGCATCTTTAAAAGTTTGTGAGGGATTTAGGTGACAAGCCAAATTTCTGTTGCGCCTTCTTCACCACACTGTCTGTGTGGGTGGACCATTTCAGTTTGTCCATGATGTGTACGCCGAGGAACTTCAAACTTTCCACTTTCTCCACTACTGTCCCATCGATATGGATAAAGGGGTGCTCCCTCTGCTGTTTCCTGAAGTCCACAATAATCTACTTTGTTTTGTTGATGTTGAGTGAGAGGTTGTTTTCCTGACACCACACTCCGAGTGCCCTCACCTCCTCCCTGTAGGCTGTCTCGTCATTGTTGGTAATCAAGCCCACTACTGTTGTGTCGTCTGCAAACTTGATGATTGAGTTGGAGGCGTGCATGGCCACACAGTCATGGGTGAACAGGGAGTACAGGAGAGGGCTGAACATGCACCCTTGTGGGGCCCCAGTGTTGAGGATCAGCGATGTGGAGATGTTGTTTCACCACTTTTGGCAGCCCGTCAGGAAGTCCCGGATCCAATTGCACAGGGCGTGGTTGATACCCAGGGCCTTAAGCTTAATGATGAGCTTGGAGGGTACTATGGTGTTGAATGCTGAGCTATAGTCAATGAACAGCATTCTTAGGTATGCCTCTTGTTCAGATGGGATAGGGCAGTGTGCAATGTGATGGCGATTTCATCGTCTGTAGACCTGTTGGGGCGGAATGCAAACTGAATTGGGTCTAGGTGGCAGGTAAGGTGGAGGTGATATGATCCTTGACTAGTCTCACAAAACACTTCATGATGACAGAAGTGAGTGCTACGGGGTGATAGTCATTTAGTTCAGTTATCAAATCAAATTTAATTTGTCACATACACATGGTTAGCAGATGTTAATGCGAGTGTAGCGAAATGCTTGTGCTTCTAGTTCTGACAATGCAGTAATAACCAACAAGTAATCTAACCTAACAATTCCACAACTACTACCTTATACACACAAGTGTAAAGGGATAAAGAATATGTACATAAAGATATATGAATGAGTGATGGTACAGAACGGCATAGGCAAGATGCAGTAGATGGTATGGAGTACAGTATATACATATGAGATGAGTAATGTAGGGTAAATAAACATAAAGTGGCATAGTTTAAAGTGGCTAGTGATACATGTATAACATAAAGATGGCAAGATGCAGTAGATGATATAGAGTACAGTATATACATATACATATGAGATGAGTAATGTACAGTATGTAAACATTATATTGAGTGGCATTGTTTAAATGTGCTAGTGTTACATTGTTATATCAATTCCCATCAATTTCCATTATTAAAGTGGCTGGAGTTGAGTCAGTATGTTGGCAGCAGCCACTCAATGTTAGTGGTGGCTGTTTAACAGTCTGATGACCTTGAGATTGAAGCTGTTTTTCAGTCTCTCGGTCCCTGCTTTGATGCACCTGTACTGACCTCGCCTTCTGGATGATAGCGGAGTGAACAGGCAGTGGCTCGGGTTGTTATCCTTGATGATCTTTATGGCCTTCCTGTGACATCGGGTGGTGTAGGTGTCCTGGAGGACAGGTAGTTTGCCCCCAGTGATGCGTTGTGCAGACCTCACTACCCTCTTTAGAGCCTTACGGTTGTGGGCGGAGCAGTTGCCGTACCAGGTCTGCAAACTTGATGATTGAGTTGGAGGCGTGCATGGCCACGCAGTCGTGGAACAGTGATTACAGGCGAGGGCTGCAAACTCACCGTTGTGGGGCCCCAGTGTTGAGGATCAGCGGGGTGGATCTCTTGTTTCCTACCCTCACCACCTGGAGACGGCCCGTCAGGGAGTTCAGTACCCAGTTGCACAGGGCGGGGTCGAGACCCAGGGTCTCGTGCTTGATGACGAGTTCGGAGGGTACTATGGTGTTAAATGCTGAGCTGTAGTCGATGAACAGAATTCTCACATAGGTATTCCTCTTGTCCAGATGGGTTAGAGCAGTGTGCAGTGTGGTGGCGATTGCGTCGTCTGTGGACCTATTGGGGCGGTAAGCAAATTGGAGTGGGTCTAGGGTGTCAGGTAGGGTGGAGATGATATGGTCCTTGACTAGTCTCTCAAAGCACTTCATGATGGCGGAAGTGAGTGCAACGGGCGGTAGTAGTTTAGCTCAGTTAGCTTAGCTTTCTTGGGAACAGGAACAATGGTGGCCCTCTTGAAGCATGTGGGAACAGCAGACTGGGATAAGGATTGACTGAATATGTCCGTAAACACACCAGCCAGCTGGTCTGCACATGCTCTGAGGACGCGGCTGGGGACGCCGTCTGGGCCTGCAGCCTTGCGAGGGTTAACACGTTTAAATGTTTTACTCACATCGGCTGCAGTGAAGGAGAGTCCGCAGGATTTGGTAGCAGGCATGTCAGTGGCACTGTATTGTCCTCAAAGCGGGCAAAAACGTTATTTAGTCTGTCTGGGAGCAAGACATCCTGGTCTTGGGGCTGGTTTTCTTTTTGTAGTCCGTGATTGACTGTAGACCCTGCCACATACCTCTTGTGTCTGAGCCGTTGAATTGCGACTCTACTTTGTCTCTATACTGACGCTTAGCTTGTTTGATTGCCTTGCGGAGGGAATAGCTACACTGTTTGTAGCCTTGCGAGGGTTAACACGTTTAAATGTCTTACTCACTTCGGCCACAGTTAAGGAGAGGGGGGCCCGCAGTCCTTGGTAGCGGGCCACATCGGTGGCACTGTATTATCCTCAAAGCGGGCAAAGGAGGTGTTTAGCTTTTCTGGAAGCAAGACATCGGTGTCCGTGACGTCGCTGGTTTTCTTTTTGTAGTCTGCAATTGCCTGTAGACCCTGCCACATACGTTTCGTGCCTGGGCCATTGAATTGCAACTCCATTTCACATTTTCCAGTCCATGTGATCAAAACAATCTTGACGTGTGGATTGTTCCGATTGTTCAGACCAGCGTTGAATGGTTCTAGTCACGGGTACATCCTGTTTGAGTTTCTGCCTATAGGACGGTACAAGCAAGATGGAGTCGTGGTCGGATTTGCCGAAGGGAGGGCCAGGGAGGGCCTTGTATACATCGCGGAAGTTAGAGTAGCAGTGGTCCAGTGTTTTGCTCGAGCCGGTACAACAGTCAATGTGCTGGTAGAATTTAGGTAGTCTTATTCTCAAATTAGCTTTGTTGAAATCCCCAGCTACAATACATGCAGTCTCAGGATATATGGTTTCCAGTTTACATAGAGTCCAGTGAAGTTCTTCCAGGGCCGTCGAGGTATCTGCTTGGGGGTATACACAGCTGTGACTATAATCGAAGAGAATTTTCTTGGGAGATAATGTGGTCGGCGTTTGATTGTAAGGAATTCTAGGACAGGTGAACAAAAGGACTTAAGTTCCTGTATGTTGTTATTGTTACACCATGAGCCGTTAATCATGAGCCATACACCCCCACCCTTCATGCATTTTGTATGAAGAAACCAGGTGGCTGTACCGACTCTGACAACCTATCTTGATTGAGCCATGTTTCCGTGAAACAGAGAATGTTACAATCTCTGATGTCACTCTGGAAGGCCCTCTGGTGCCCTAATTTCGTCCACCTTGTTGACAAGAGACTGGACATTGGCAGCTAACATGCTCGGAAAAGGTGGGTGGTGTGCTCGCCTTCTAAGTCTAACCAGGAGGCCGCTCCTTCTGCCTCTCCTGCGGCGACGACATTGTTTTGGGTCGGCCTCTGGGATTATATCCAATGTCCAGGGTGGAGGTCCAAACAAAGGATTCGCTTCGGGAAATAAATATTCCTGGTCGTAATGTTGGTCAATTGATGTTGCTCTTATTTCCAATAGTTCTTCCCAGCTGTGTGTAATAACACTTAAGATTTTCTGGGCTAACAATGTAAGAAATAATGCATAAAAAAACGAATTACTGCATAGTTTCCTAAGGACTTGAAGCAAGGCGGCCATCTCTGTCGGCGCCATCTCGATATCAGAGGCAGCTGGTGATAACCATTACCCTTCCTTCCCAGATCAACCCCTCTACAAGTCATGTCTGTCTGTCATCATCCTTTTATGAATATTTAATATTCATTCCAAATGGCACCCTATTCCCTATATAGTCCACTACTTCTGACCAGAGCCCGTAGTGCTATTGTAGGGAACAGGGTGCCATTTGGGATGCTACTAATGTCTCCACTTCACTCCACTCAGTTCCACGGCTCTCTCGTCAAGTGTCTGGTTTGGTATTAATGTGTCACTGTGTTTTGTGTCCCCCTCCCTTTCCCTGCGATGACTTGTGTCTGGGTGAACGTGTTGTGACTGACTGGGACTGAGTGAGTCAGTGAGAGAGAGAGGCAGCTGGTGACTGGGTTTTGGATGGCAGTAGGTGGTGTGTGTGTGTGTGTGTGTGTGTGTGTGTGTGTGTGTGTGTGTGTGTGTGTGTGTGTGTGTGTGTGTGTGTGTGTGTGTGTGTGTGTGTGTGTGTGTGTGTGTGTGTGTGTGTGTGTAGGAGGGTGTGAGGCAGAGTGTGACAGAGCACCGAATGCTGGCTGGCAGTGGGTATAGCGGTCATCTGAGGCAAACAGGGCTGGTTTCTGTGTGTGTGTGCGTGTGTGTGTGAGTAGGGGTAGTCTGAGGCATGCACGTCATGTAACACTTTGGCATAAAAAAACGATGTAATGGGAGAGACAGATGTTCAAAATGGCCCAGTGCAATTTGAAAAGTGTCACCATCATGCAATTCTATATGTAAATAGATGAAGAGCAAATGGTGATAAATGCTACTCTTCTTTAATACGCAGTGTCGTTATCCACCCAGACTATTTGATAGCTTAATCAGAGTAATAAAACCACACTGTGCAGAACAGAACTGCACTTCCATGGCACGCTGACATCATCGGATCCCATCTCTCCCACCAACATGCTTCCTCTCAGCACTATAAATGGCACGCTGACATCATCAGATCCCATCTCTCCCACCAACATGCTTCCTCTCAGCACTATAAATGCATGAACATGAAATAGGTAAACAGATACAACATGCAATTTTCCCATCGAGGATATTTGATAGTTAATTAAAGTAACAAAAACCATAGCAGAATTGAAACAGTGTTTAGCTCGTGTCCTACTCTGGGCTGCTGCAGACTTACATGACACGATGACATCACCAGATCCCACCAGCATGCTTCCTCTCAGCACTAACCCAGGGATGGTTTGTATCTCCTCTCCTGCTCTGACACAGACAGAGTCTGCGCCCCAAAAAGCAGCCTATACCTATTTAGTGCACTACTTTTGACCAGAGTGCTATGGCCCTGGGTCAAAAGTAGTGTACTATAAAGGGAATATGATGTCAGTTGAGACACAGAGGGACAGAGAGGGAGTGGAGTTGCCCACGGTGACTAATAGGCTGTATTTCAGAGGGGAATTACAGTGGTCCAGAGAGGAGAGCAGTTTAATCCACCAAACCATTACAGCCCTGCAGACTGGAGTTACATCCCAAATGGAACCCTGTTCCCTACATATTGCACTATTTTGACTAGTGCCCTATGGGCAAGCCTATGGGTTCTGATCAAAGTAGTGTACTATATCGGGAATAAGATGCTATTTGGAATGTAGACAGGGACGGAGGGGAGCAATGAGAGAGCTCTGACACCAGCCATCATTTTCACAGGCTGAGGACCATCAGACAGACCTGGGTCCAAATAGTATTCAAAATATTTGACGTACGTTGACTTAGCATTTCTTCCAGCCTGCCTGGAATGACGGATGGGCAGGGTTTGGGTTTGCACTTCTGGGACTATTCCATTGTTTCCATTGGGCCGGGCAAGCTTTGACAGCATTTGAAACATTTTGGATGCTATTTGAAGCCAGGTCTGGCTGAGGGCTATCAGCTCTACCCTCAGTGGGGAAGCTGTAAGCTTGAGGGAGAGGTCAACAATGCAGGGGCCAGGGATAAGGCTGGTCATGGTGGGGATGGAACGAACACATGCTGTACCTGTTCTTTTCACTCTGTCATTTAGGTTAGTATTGTAGAGTAACTTCAATGTTGTTGATCCATCCTCAGTTTTCTCATATCACAGCCATTTAACTGTAACTGGTTTAAAGTCACCATTGGCCTCATGGTGAAATCCCTGAGCGGTTTCCTTCCTCTCTGTCAACTGAGTTAGGAAGGACTTTGTAGTGACTGGGTGTATTGATTAAATCAAATCTGATTTGTCACATGCGCTGAATGCAACAGCCTTACCGTACAATGCTTATATTTGCTAAATAAACTAAAGTTAAAAAATAGATATAATAACGAGGCTATATACAAGGGGTATCGGCACCGAGTCAACGTGCGGTGGTACGGGTTAGTCGAGGTAATTGAGGTAATATGTACATGTAGTTAAGGGAAAGTGACTATGCATAGATGATAAACAGTGAGTAGCAGCAGTGTAAAAAAGAGGGTGAATGCAAATAGTCAGGGTAGCCATTTGATTAGCTGTTCAGCAGTGAGGGTTATAGGATGTTAAGGAGCCTGTTGGACCTAGACTTGGCGCTCCGGTACCACTTGCCGTGCGGTAGCAGAGAGAACAATCTATGACTTGGGTGACTGGAGTCTATGACCTTCCTCTGACACTGCCTCGTACAGAGGTCCTGGATGGCAGGAAGCTTGGCCCCGGTGAAATACTGACCTTCTGAAGCGCCTTGCGGTCGGTCGGATGCCGAGCAGTTGCCATACCAAGCACTGATGTAACCAGTCAGGATGCTCTCGACGGTGAAGCTGTAGAACTTGAGTTTTGAGGATCTGAGGACCCATGCCAAATCTTTTCAGTCTCATGTGGGAGAATAGGTGTCGTAGTGCCCTTTGCCAGACTGTCTTGGTGTGTTTGAACCATAAACATTTGTTGGTGATGTGGACACAACTACAGCCCTGTCGATGTGAATGGGGCCGTGCTCGGCCCTCCTTTTCCTGTAGTCCACAATCAGCTCCTTTGTCTTGCTCACATTGAGGGAGAGGTTGTTGTCCTGACACCACACTGCCAGGTTTCTGACCTCCTCCCTATAGACTGTCTCATTGTTGTTGGTGATCAGGCCTACCCCCGTTGTCTCGTCGGCAAACTTAATGATGGTGTTGGAGTGGTGCTTGTCCACGCAGTCATTGGTGAACAGGGAGTACAGGAGGGGACTAAACAAGCACCACTGAGGGGCCCCCATGTTGAGGATCAGCGTGGCAGATGTGTTGTTGCATTACCACCTGGGGGCGGCCCGTCAGGAAGTCCAGGATCCAGCTGCAGAGGGAGGTGTTTAGTCCCAGAGTCCTTAGCTTAGTGATGAGCTTTGTGGTCACTGTGGAGTTGAACACTGAGCTGTAGTCAATGAACAGCATTCTTACGTAGGTGTTCCTTTTGTCCAGTTGGGAAAGGACGTGTGGAGTGCAATAGAGATTGTCATCTGTGGATCTGTTGGGGCGGTATGCGAATTGGAGTGGATCTAGGGTTTCTTGGATGGTGGTGTTGATGTGAGCCATGAGCACCCTTTCAAAGCACTTCACGGCTACAAACATGAGTGCTACGGGTCGGTAGTTATTAAGGCAGGTTACCTTGGAGTAATTGGGCACAGGGACTATGGTGGTCTGCTTAAAACATGTAGGTATTAGACTCATTCAGGGAGAGGTTAAACATGTCAGTGAAGATACTTTCCAGTTGGTCAGCGCATGCTCAGAGTACACGTCCTGGCAATCCGTCTGACCCTGTGGCCTTGTGAATGCTGACCTCTTTAAAGGCCACGGAGAGCGTCATCACACAGTCGTCCAGAACAGCTGGTGCTCTCGTGCATGCTTCAGTGTTGCTTGCCTCGAAAAGTAATTTATCTCGTCTGGTAGGCTCGTGTCACTGGGCCATGCTCAAAGGGATATTCAATGTCTGCTTAATTTTTACCCATCTACCAATAGGTGCCATTCTGTGTGAGGCTTTGGAAAGGCTTACTGGTCTTTTTCGTTGAATCTGTGCTTGAAATTCACTACTCAGTTGAGGGACTTCACAGATAATTGTATGTGTGGGGTACAGAGATGGGGTAGTCATTCAAAAATCGTGTTAAACTTGAGTTATTATTGCACAGTGAGTCCATGTCCATATTATGTGACTAAGCACATTTTTCCTCCAGAAGTTATTTAGGCTTGCCTAAAAACACAATTCCACTTTGACATTATGGGTTGATTGTGTGTAAACCAGTGACCCAAATTTGACATTTAATCAATTTTAAGTGGAGGATGTAGCAACAAAATGCAGAAATTCAAGGGGGATACTTTCTTGCATTTTCTGAAGGCACTGTACAGGACATAGGCTTACATAAATACAACATACATATGGCATGAAATCACAAGGTGTAATTACACAGTACCCAAGGTCGCCTGGAACTTTTGTCCTTGCGTCTGCCCACTTGAAAACACAACTCAACAATGGACATGATTCTCATAGCGTAGAAAAGAAGCCTTGACTGTATCGATCAATCGTTTCCTAACCCAACACTGCCCCCCGGAGACATGGTGAGGACACAACACAACGAGTTGTACAAAGCATTAGGAACATCTTTCCATGACAGACAGGTGAAAGCTATGATCTCTTATTGATGTCACTTGTTAAATCAACTTCAATCAGTGTAGTAAAAGTGGAGGAAACAGGTTAGTTAAAGATTTTTAAGCCTTGGGACAATTGAGACATGGACTGCATGTGTGCCATTCAGAGGGTGAATGGGTAAGACAAAAGATTTAAGTGCCTTTGAACAGGCTTTCGACGCCTTGTAGAGTCCATGCTACGACAACATTGGGGCTATTCTGAGGGTAAAAGGGGAACAACTTAATATTAGGATGTTCCTAATGTTTTGTACAACAATTTGGTAGGTGCAGTGAAATGTGTCATTTTACGGGGTCAGACATAATAGTACGGCACCCCGAGGCAAATGAAGTACCTTGCTTAAGGGCACATCGACAGATTTTTCATCTTGTCAGCTAGGGTATTCGACCCAGCAACCTTTTGGTTAGTGGCCCAACGCTCTAACCGTTAGCAGTCGCTTCTGTCCAAAGCCACATACATTTGTTGCATGGCTCCAGGGGGAATCAAACCCAGGACAGTTGCACACAGCTCTACCAACTGAGCCAAACAGGAGCACATTTTCCCAAGATTTTATTTATCATTCATTTCACACAGATCAGTCTCTTCAAACCGACTCTCTCCGGCAACCATAACCTAATTGGAATATGTTTCAACTCAGTAAATAGCCATTGGCCTGTTCATCTTTTTCTTTAAAATTGGCCATAACTAAGAAGAACAGGAGAATAGCATACCATGTACA
Organism: Oncorhynchus kisutch; assembly: GCF_002021735.2. Lineage (NCBI taxonomy): Eukaryota > Metazoa > Chordata > Actinopteri > Salmoniformes > Salmonidae > Oncorhynchus > Oncorhynchus kisutch. The sequence continues at coordinate 49,368,355 of NC_034193.2, read as the reverse complement.
AAAAGAGATTGGTTCGGGTGGTTCCATTTCACATTCAGCATTAATATTACCACGAGTAGAAACTTGGATGAACCAATGACATTTTCTTCAGTAATTATTTATGATCACATATTTTATTTTAGCTTAAGGCAACGTGAGGTCAAGACAAACATTGTACTGCAAATCCTAACTTACAAGTGAATTTTCACTTAGTCATGCATTGATGTCAATGGGGAAAACCTGTAAAGATTTGACTTTTAAAGTGAAAGTTAGGATTCGTCCCGGAATTCGTTGAGGAAATATCTCCTCGTACGTAATAGATACTTGTCTGATACATTTACACTGGTTGCCGTTGCCTTCAGATAGCTTGCATACCATGAAATCTGTTTATTTTCTCAAAAACACAAACACACCATAAAATAAATTTGCTACCAAACTGCTCATCATTCACATCAGACAAATAAAATGTTAATAAATTAATAATTATCACTAACAAAAAGTTATACCCCTACAGCTCCCTACCCGAAATCTTAATTTCTTATCTTGTTACTGTAATGATTAACCCTAACCCTTTCAAACCCCCCCACCCTCAACCCACCCACTCTCCCTGAGCAAACTGACACACCAACACATTCAATCCATCACAGCCTGTCGAACCCATTATAGAAACATGACATAACAATTCATGACCATTATGACAAACCATTCCATACTAGAGCCAGGAGTTTATTCAGACCAGGAACCATTTATAGTCCAACATCTGGTCAGGTCATGTGGTCACGGAAAAAAAACTCCTGGCCCTCCTTATGACAGTGACTTGCAGTGACTTGAACAGTTGGCTGAATTGGATGTGATTAAAATGAATGCCATTACACGTCATAGTAAATTACTTGTCATGAACAGTTTGTCACTTTTATAACGAGTTATAAAGCTTTCATGATGCATCGTTACCACAAAGCGTGACCCTGAATCCCAAAATCCCCATGAAACCCACATTGACGTAACCACCTCCCTTAAGACCTCCATAGTTGTTTTTTTCTCTCAATTGACAATTCATTCATTACAAATGTAAAAAATAAAATAAAGAAAAGCACCAATGGCTCATATACATAGACAAAATGGATTCTTCTTAATATTTCTGATGAGTGAGTGTTCTATAAAACAAAGGAGTCCCACAGAACTACACAGCCAGTCTTCCATAGAACCCATGCAGAGCCTGGTTGGCTATGGGTATTGTACGGTAAAGTATGCTATTGTACAGTATGGCTGCGAATGAAATGGCCCTATCCCCTACATAGTGCACTACTCTCATAGGGTTCTGGTCAAAAGTAGTGCACTATACATGGAACAAGGTGGCATTTCAGACACAAGTCTGTGGTTCCTGTTGGGGTAGTTTACATGCTAGATGTTAGGTCTGTGGATCATGTGCGTCGGGTCTTCTGTCTCTTGGCCTGGCGTTTGGCCTCGTCCAGGGCAGCGTTGTCCCCACCGGCCTGGCTCAGGCTACGCACCCCCTGCAGACGGCTCACCAGCTGCAGCAGCAGGGGGATCACCTGGGGGGAGACAGGGCGTTAAAAAAGGGTGTGGTGACACTTTATATTGTCTTCCGTGTACTGAAATGCCATGAAGATTCTACACACACACACACAGATACACACTTATGCAATAGGAGGTCTGCTTGAACATTTACCAGACCACTCAATTACAGTACATTGGATACATGGCTATGCAATAGGAGTGGAGGCAGTGTACCTTCTCATGGTTGTAGGCTGCCAGCAGGAGCAGTAGAGTGAGGGGTAGAGCTATGTAGGAGCCCTGGGCTACGTCCTGGTCAGGAACTTTACGCTGTGATGAAGAACATCACATTGGGTTCTCATTCATTATTCAGAAGAAACACAATGCAGGCTTTTATTTATCACTGTAATGAGAATATTCTAAATGTATTACATTAGTTGTAGGATGAACTAGGATGAAGTTGCCTGTAGACGCTGATCTGTTTTGTGCTTTCCCACATCATGGATAAGGTTAGAATGTGGACAGGGTAAGCTGATCTTAGATCTGTGGCTGAGAACTTCTAGCTGGAGGATTCAGCCCTGGCGGAGTAGGTACTGTGTACTTACATTGGGGTTGAAGGTCAAAGTGATGTGCTTATGGTAGCCTGTAGAGGTGAAGGAGACTTGGGGCAGAGAGAAGTCGTACTGGGAGCGAGACAGTGTGGAGTGCAGCATCAACACATAGGTCTGTATTGGGGGAGAGGACACGCAACAAAAAGTATGTTTATGGTGATGACATAAATATTAATTCCACTGACCCAGAGCCTCTGGATAAACCTATACTTTCTATTATCAGGCGAATAGCAACCATTAAAGGCCCAGTGCTGTCAAAATCCTGTTTTCCTGTGTTTTCTATCATATTGTACAAAAGCTGATGAAACTAAAACTGTATAAGTGTGACAGATGTGAGCAGTGAAATCTTCTGATAGTTGCTGGTTGAAAGAACAATTTCCACAAGACATTCTAATCAGCAGGTTTCGCTTGGGTGAAGTTAATGGACCAATAAAGAGAGATTCAAACCTCTCTGCCAATAAATAGTTTTCAGGTTACACACACACCACACATGGCTTCACATTTGATTAAAAAAAATATATAAATATAGTTATTTTTCACGAGTCGTAAAATGTAATTTTTTCTCCTCCCAAAAACCAGAGGGAAAACAAATACATATTGTAATCAAAAACAACATTGTAAACAAAAACAAATCAAAAAGCACCGATATCAACAATAAAAAAAGGAAATGAGAAAACATTTTTTTCAATTTAATGTTTGTGTCATTTACAAGCAATCTGCTCTGCTTTGATTGAAACTTTTCCTCACCTACGCTGGCATTTCTCAACCACTGATCAAGTGGGAGTGGGGTTTAGAAGGGGGGGGGGGGCGAACTAAAAATCAGTTAATACACTTGGAGAGACCATCATTCTATCACTATTTTGCATTGCTTTTGTATGACCTGTTAGGTTTCATTTCTACGGGGGAGGGGGGAGCGGCTGCACCATGAAATAAACTTCTCGGCCAATCAGGTTCATTAAGAGAGTAAGAGAGCCCCAGCCGTTCCCCATCCTCACTGGTCAAGCATACCCCACCTGTAGTCTGTGGTGTAAAATCAATGTTACGAATATGATAATGACCCATGTTTGTAGACCTGGACCTCCTGACTCGGCTATGTCAGCCACACCCGCTGCTGACAGGTGTATAAAATAGAACACAGAGCCATGCAATCTCCATAGACAAACATAGGCCAGAGATTAGCCTTACTGAAGAACCCATCACAGAATGCCACCTTTCCAAACAAGTCAGTTCGTCAACTTTCTGCCCCGCTAGAGCTGCCCTGGACAACTGTGAGTGCTGTTATTGTGAAGTGGAAATGTCTAGGAGCAACAACGGCTCAGACATGAAGTGGTAGGCTACACAAGTTTACAGAATAGGACCGCCAAGTCAGCACAATAACTGTTCGTCGGGAGTCATGAAATGGGTTTCCATGACTGAGCAGCCGCACACAATCCTAAGATCTCCATGCGCAATGCCGAGCGTCGGCTGGAGTGATGTAAAGCTCGCCACAATTTGACTCTGGAGCAGTGGAAACACGTTCTCTGGAGTGATGAATCACGCTTCACCATCTGGCAGTACGACGGATGAATCTGGGTTTGGCGGGTGCCAAGAGAACACTACCTGCCCCAATGCATAGTGCCACCTGTAAAGTTTGGTGGAGGAGGAATAATGGTCTGGGGATGTTTTTCATGGTTCTGGATAGGCCCCTTAGTTCTGTTGAAGGGAAATCTTAACGCTACAGCTTACAATGACGTTCTAAACTATTTGGTGCTTTCAAATTTGTGGCAACAGTTTGGGGAAGGTCCTTTCCTGTTTCAGCATGACAATGCCCCCGTGCACAAAGCAAGGCCCATACAGAAATCGTTTGTCGAGATCGGTGTGGAAGAACTTGACTGGCCTGCATAGAGCCCTGGCCTCAACCTTTGGGATGAATTGGAACGTCGACTGGGAGCCAGGCCTATTCGCCCAACCTCACTAATGCTTGTGGCTGGATGGAAGCAAGTCCCTGCAGCAATGTTCCAACATCTAGTGGAAGGCCTTCCCAGAAGAGTGGAGGCTGTTATAGCAGCAATGTTCCAACATCTAGTGGAAGGCCTTCCCAGAAGAGTGGAGGCTGTTGTAGCAGCAATGTTCCAACATCTAGTGCCTCCAAACTGAGGATGCAGTGACCCAATGGAACCCACCACAGCCTGAACACTCAGAAGACCTGTTTGGTAATGGAGCCGACGCCTGTGAAGAGGTATTTCGACAGCGCAATTATGAAACTCGAGACATGTGTCTTGACTTGAGAACAGAGACTGAGGATGCTACCCCAGAGAGCACACCACAACCTGAACTCTCAGGTTCTGAGAGCTCATGGAGGAGACCCTTTGTTGTTGCTACAGCGTATCTGGGGCTGCTGGGTCTTCTCCTACTGGCTGGGATCATCTAGCTATCTATCACATTTATACAGCCAACCTACAGAGGGAGAGAGACATTTATAAAAGCCTGCGCTGTTCCCACATCACTACCGAACAGACATCCTGGAATGAGAGCTGACGTGACTGTCTGGCGAGAAAAGCAGACCTGGTGATCGTAAACAGCCAAGAGGAACAGGTAGTTCTCACTACATTTAACAAATGCATCTGGATTGGTCTGACGGAGAGACGGAAGGGCCCTAGAAATGGGTTGACAGCACAGCACTGACAACACACACACGCCTAATGATCATTCTGTTTAATCAGCTTCTTGATATTCTTGATATATATAGTGAATTTTCATAGAGTGAAGACCTTTACAATTGACTGTTATATCTTGAAAAAAAAAAAAACTTCATTAAGAAAATGTATTTCTATATGTTGTTAAACTGACAATCCCTAAATAAACAGATTCATTTTGTTCTTGATTTCTCTGTTGGCTTCTGCTTTAATTGATAAAATATTGTTATTATTTAGATTTCTTTTCGTTTCTGGGAAGTGTATTACGACTTTGTTAAATATAATTTAAATAAGTTGTGATTTGATTTAAATAATACCACTGACCCAGAAGAGCCATTTCTGGGTTGGGTAGAGCAGTGCTTCAGGTCTCAGGAAGGCAGTAATGATGCTTCCTTGGCTATCAGCTACACACATTTCTAGCCCGCCTTATACCACCTTACATACTAATAGCACATCCATACCTCTCCATCCCTGTCCAGAGGCGGGAAGTGAAAGAAGAGGGACTGTCCCAAAGACACACTGTTGATGGGGTTGTCAAGGTTGTCACTCTTATACAGCTTCACCTGCATGGGACAGGAGGAGAAATACAATTATATGGAGCCATAGAATTAAATAGAGGACTCTAGGTGGATATAACTCGTTTTAGCATTAGTCTATGTATGGAGCACATAAAGGTGTTGCTCAAAGTGGCATCACACAATCACAACATTACATCAAACAGCTATATTTTAGCTTCATCTACGAATTAGTTCCTTATGGCACATTGAAAATATTTTGGGGATTGAGATAGGTAGTTGTGAGGTGAGGTTATGGGTATTGTAGTGAGGGGATCTTACAGAGAGGGTTTTCAGGTGTTCTGGTGAGGTTTTATGGGTATTGTAGTGAGGGGATCTTACAGAGAGGGTGGGCAGGTGTTCTGGTGAGGTTTTATGGGTATTGTAGTGAAGGGATCTTACAGAGAGGGTGGGCAGGTGTTCTGGTGAGGGTTTATGGGTATTGTAGTGAGGGGATCTTACAGAGAGGGTGGGCAGGTGTTCTGATGAGGTGATGATGTTCCCACTCAGGTCAAACTGGTTGATCTGCCTGAAGGCGATGATGTTGACTCCCACGATGTCGGTGCTCCCAACCTCTATGGAGCGGTGCTGAGGCAGGGCTCTTTCGATGTGGTCGTTGCCCTGAGCTCTCAGCTGGATCAGGTATCTACAGCCAGGCTGTGAGAGAAGCTCAAAGTTAGCAACACAAAAACAATAGCAGAGCTATTAGCAATTGCCACAGCAGTGTGTGGGATATCAAACGCAATGACCCCATCTCCACAAAGGAACTCTTACAAATGTATTGCATCCGTTATGTCTATGTAGGCTTCATAACTACTTTACATGCTTGTATACAGGCTTTATAACTTTTATGTGGCTCTTATGAAGCCTCAAAAAGGCCCGACTCACCAGCAGGCCCCTGAGCCTGAAGCGTCCCTCCTCGTCAGTGACTGTGTCCTCGCTGTAGATACTACACTCTGCCTGTCCCACTGCCTCCACTGACACATCCCTCTCAGCATCTCCACTCAGGGACTGAACTGCCCCGTAGCAGCTAGAAAGGAGGCAGTAAACCAGGAAACTGGTCAGACAGGCAGCCATTTTGGGGATCGATAGGACACAGACAAATAATTACACACACACGGACATTTTGGGGATGGGATTGTTACGCTCCTTGTCAAGTAAGTCAGCAAGAACATGCCTGAATAAGATTTGTTACAATAAAAATAAGTGGCTAACGATGGTTTGGAGGGGGGGGGGATTGAACATCATTCTGCCTTGTTTAGTACATGTTTGCACTTAGTTTAAAGCTCATTGGGTTTCACTCACTTTCTATGAAAAGTACTACATAGATACAGATTGATTTGATTGGCCCGTTTCTAGTACCTGTATGCGGTTTTGAATCCGGTGATGTCGATGCTGAGGTTCTGTCCCTCCTCGACGGTGATCATCTGAGAGGCTGGCTCAAACCTGAACTCCTTCATCATGGGCTTGAAGTAGTACTGGCCTGGGCTCTGAGGGGAGGGATAGAAGGGAAGAACAGAAGAGATGCAATCAATAAATGCCCCCTGCAGTGTTGCTGCACCAATCCAATCAGCACCAGTTCACATCACACAGAATATAGACTTCCACCTAGTAGCCCGGTGTGTTTAATAGTCAATCATTCAGGAGGAGGATAATACAGGGATGAAGTAGGTGTTGAGTTCAGTCAACATCAAGGTCCTTACCAAGTTGTTGAAGGTGAGGACACCAGTGTCCTGGGTGAGCAGGTTGGATCTGAACGATCCTCCACTGAGAGACAGCAGGACTCCAGACAGAGAGTGACCATCCTCTGACTTGATCTACGACACACAGAGAAAGATAGGAGATATGACAATGAACACACTGCATAAGACTACACAAACCCTGCTGCAGCCAAAACTATATTTAAGTTGCAGTTTGACACCAAGGCAAAATTCCAAAAGAACACTTGTTGAATGGCAATACATTCGCAGAACAGACTCATCAACTATTTATTAAACAACCCTCACCTTACCGAAGGAGGGATAATGTTACTAATTAAACAAAAAACTGTGTTTTGCCAACAAGACAAAAGCTAATAAATGGCCTGTTCTTTCCACTGAGCTAGCTAGTAGTATGTGTTCTGTACCTTGAAGGTGACTCCAGCCAGGGCGAAGGCCTTGAAGTCTCCCTGGGTTCCCTCTACAGTGCTGAGGATGAAGCCCTCCTTACTGGCACTGACGTCATAGTGACGGTCACTGTGCAGGGGACCAACACTGGGGAGGGAGAAACAACCATTAGAGAGTCATTTAGATTGACTTGTGTTACTGTACGTTTCTGACAAATGTCACAATCAAGGAGCATTTATCAAACACCATGAGAAAACCTGCCTGAAGCTAATCTAAAGCAACAACATTGTAACATGGTGGACATTTCAAGTGGCTAGATTAAGACGCAAAGTGGTCAAATGTATTGTTAAAAAAACAACAACAAGAGCATGATTTGAACAAGCAACCCCAGCCTTACGGCTAACTCAGCAGTGACTGAGGTTATGGTTAGAGGATAGTCATGTATACCTGTAAGCCCCGTTCTCGTTGGTGGCGACGGTGACGAGGGGGGCCTTGGCTCCTCTCTCGGTGATGGAGATCTCCACCCCCTGCAGCTCTGGCGTCACTTGGCCCTCCAGGAACAGACCAGCGCGCCCCGCGATGTCTACCACACGCCCTGGACAAGACTCTGTGAGAAGGGGACAGAGTAAGAGAAGGCATATAGATTACCGCTGGACACAGACAGAGCTTCATGGCCGGTGATGTCCACCACACGCCCTGGTCAGATCTCTGTGGATGGGTTCCGGTAGGGGCAGAGAATAGGGAGTTACCATATATAAATATAGAGACAGACAAAAACAGGTTATACACCTGTGGTGGAAAATGACTAAGTGAGTTATGCTATCCTGTGTGATACAACTTAAGAGAATTGTCTCCTGCTATAAGTGTTTTTTTTTTCTCTTTCTAACCAGATACAAATGTGTCTTCATGTGACTTAGTCACAAGACTGGGCGTATAGCTAAGATCCGTTTGGGTGCGACCCCAGCATGTGAGACATCCCGTGTTTTTACTATCTGTGAGCTGTGATAAATGCAGTTAGATGGTTGAGCCCTCGAGCTATCAACCTCGAGCCATCTTAAAATCTGCACAGACAAACCAATCGCCTTGTACACACTATGTTCTGCCCCTGTTTACACACATCTGCTAAACTGCCATGTAGGCAAGAGGTTGTACTTTCTATAACAGCAGAGAGCCAACTCTGTTCGTTGGGCTTTTAACTCTGCACTGTTGTGTGGATTGTTGACTGATCCATTTTTTTGCAAATCTTATTAAATAGAATTGTTGTTTGAAGAATCTACAGTCTCTCTTCCCTTTTGGTTAGAATTTCCACTACATAATCACAGAGAGATATGCAGACAGACACCACAGAACAAACACACACACAAAGTCAATAACATAACACAAAAGAAGAGGATAACAAGGAAGTGAACTCTGACCTCCAGTGATAGTAGCCTCAATCTCCGGCGGATAGAAGAGAAGCTCCTTGGAGGAGGGAGTCACAGTGATCCTCTCCCCAGCCCTGGCCCAGTAAGAAAATTCGTAGTGAAAGGGGCTGGTGAGCTCATCAGCTCTCTCTTGGATGGGGGGCTGGCTGTCACCTCCATCCTCAGCCTCTTGGGCGCGTCTCTCCCTCTCCTGGCGCCGCAGCTCGATCTCCTGCAGCTGCTGCTCCTGTCTCTGCTCCTCCAGGCTTCTCAGAGGGCCTAGGACCAGAGCTGGCTCAGACTCTATGGAGGATCTGATGGAGGACACATAAACAGTGTTTAGGTTAATACAGCAGGACCAGACTATGGACGACCTACAGGAGGAACACAATGATAATCATTTTTGTTGTTGTTGTCATATTTAGAAAAACAATCAAGTAATTAATGTTTAAACCCTAATTCTGGAAATGCATGTACATCTCCAACCATTTTATGAATCATGTACACTGTACTGTTCTATGTAAATAGGTGGTTGAATCAAATTATGCACACAGATTCACCCCTTTGAGTTAAATGTATATTCTGTATACAGTACTGCTCAGCAAATCTTACACACAATCTCAGATATTCATCTTGCAAACAAGAACAATGCCATCAGTCCACATTTTGCCTGGTTGTTTGGACATGGTAGAGTGAAGGTAGAGTGATAGCAGGCCTATAGAGGTGACGGGCACTAACTTGATGGTGACCGTGACATCTAGGATCTTATCAGTGGTGATTAGGCCAGTCATGTGATGTCTCACTGCAGTCAGGGTCAGGATAGTGGGGGCAGACCTGAAGGAGACATTTAGACAAGTAGAGTCATTCACTTTGGTGGGGCTATTTAAAAGGAAAACATAGAAATGGATCCAATAGAACACCCTTACGTGTCGTAGGTATAATAGTCCTGTTCGAATTGGTGGCAAGATCGAGGAGTCACTTTGTACACACCTGGCAAAAGCAAGATTAGATGATTAATAAGCATAAATATTTGACTCATGTATCTACCGGTAACCTACATTAACCTAGGTTAGTCTCATAAAGACACGTTTTATTTTCCAAAGAGAGGTCTTTCAGTAAGGATATTGAAGAGAATCGAAGACAAGTGAAAAGAAGAGGAGTTTCTCCCACCAGGCTTGGAGAGACAGAAGCGGTTGACCCCCTTGGAGAGGTTATAGACGCCAACGTTCTCAGGCTTGCTGCCGTCCTGAAAGAACTCCTGCCAGGATACACAGACACTCATTTAGACTTTCACCACAGCAACCACGATTATGTAATATGAGCTATTTAAGGATCCTTATGCTCAGCAATTCACTCATACTCTTCTTATCAGAGCAGCTGTCCAACAGTATGTGGACAGCTGCTCGTCGAACATCTCATTCCAAAATCATGGGCATTAATATGGAGTTGGTCCACCAATTGCTACTACAAAAAGCCTTCCAACTCTTCAGGGAATGCTTTCCACTAGATGTTGGAACGTTGCTGCTGGACTTGCTTCCATTCTGCCACAAGAGCAATAGTGAGGTCGTCGGGCACTGATGTTGAAGCGTGATTCATCGCTCCAGAGAACGCGTTTCCACTGCTCCAAAAGGCCAATTGTGGCGAGCTTTACACCACTCCAGACAACTCTCGTCATTGCACATGGAGATCTTAGGCTTGTGTGTGGCTGCTCGGCCATGGAAACCCAATTCATGAAGCTCACGACGAACAGTTTATTGTGCTGACGTTGCTTCCAGAGGCAGTTTGGAACTCGGTAGTGAGTGCTTAAACCGAGGACAGATTTAAAGGGCTACATGCATCAGGACTCTGCGGCCTTGTTCTGTGAGCTTGTGTGGCCTAGCACTTCGTGTCAGAGACGTTGTTGCTCCTAGACCTTTCCACTTCACAGTAACAGGACTTACATGCGGACTAGACCGTGTGCACACATGTTGATTTTGTCCATCCACACCAGACACGATAAGGATATGCAGGTTGAAATTTCAAAACAATCTCTGAACAAACTAGATTCATTTGGGGACAGGTCGAAACACATGAAACATTCATGGCAATTTAGCTAGCTAGCTTGCTGTTGCTAGCTAATTTCTCCTGGGATATAAACATTGGGTTGTAAATTTTACTTGAAACGCACAAGGTCCTTTACTCCCGACAATTAATCCACAGATAAAAGGGTAAACCGATCTCCTCAGGCTTCTTCTTCGGACTTTATATGGCAGCTGGCAACCAACTTTAAGGTGCATTACCACCACAAACTGGACTGGAGTGTGGACCTCAGTTAAACTTTCAATCACCCATGTGGGTATATGCTCCTAAAAACCAATGAGGAGATGGGAGAGGCGGGACTTGCAGCACGTCGAGGCAGTCAAGCTTCACAAAAAAAACAAGTTATATTTTAGCACCTGGCTACGCAGACGCTCGTTGATGCTCGCAAGCATCGTGGGTGCAATGACTGAACAACGTGTGTGTGTGTGTGTATATATATATTATGCAACGCACACGACGTGGGCGGTGTGGTCAGCATGTTACAGTTGACCGGGGCAGCTCTAGCAGGACAGATTTGGAATAACTGACTTGTTGGAAAGGTGGCATCGTATGACGGTGCCACGTTGAAAGTCACTGAGCTCTTCAATAAGGCCAATGTTTGTCTATGGAGACTGCATGGCTGTGTGCTCGATTTTATACACCGGTCAGCAACGGGTATGGCTGAAATAGCCAAATCCACTGATTTATAGAGGTATCCACATATACATACTTTCGGCCGTGTAGTGTAACAAGCACAAACAGAAATACACACACAACTACACATATGAACAAACCTAAAGACACAGTCTCTCTGTCCCCTAAACACAGCCCTCCCCTGTGTTACTACTGACCAGGGTGATGGCGTGGGACAGGGAGCAGCGGAGGATGTAGCCTATCTGTCTGAGCTCTACTCCCAGCACGTCAGAGTCCAGCACCTCCACCTCCACTGACTTGAGCTTCCAGCACCACTCCTCATGGGAGATACTCACTGGGAGGGAGGAGAGCAGAGCGTCAGAAAGTGAGACATTGCTACAATATTGACATAAGGACAAGACATACATAACCTAGCCGAGAGACTGGAGTACAGCCTGGCTTTAGTGTATGGATTTATTCTTTTACAACATTGACCATCCTATAACATACTTGTTCAGTAGACACTTAAGGGAAGAAAACTGAACGAAACGAGGAGCTAATAAAAAGATCTTGTCCAAAAATACATTTTTGTTTTCCATAGCATTTTTTTTTTTAAATATTTAAAATACCTTTGCCCCAATGAACACGACCCAGGAGGTCCGTACCTTTGTATTTGCCAGGCAGAACGTTGTCGAAGGAGATTTCCAAGGTGTCACCGCTCCCCGAGAGGAGCATGCTCCTCCTCTCCCCCTGACGACTCACCGGCTGCAGGGTCACCGACAGGTCATCACAGTTCGCTGGGGGTCAAGAGGTCAAAGGTTATTCAAAGTGGTAAAGCCGTGAAAATGAGACAGTCGCTGGTTGGCTGTCTAACGAGGATGCTAGGACTAATAGAGTATTCAGATTGACTGTTTTCAGCGTTTGTCCTGACAATGACCCAGTTAGGCATCAAACACACTCAGTCTGTCTAATAGAAAAGCACTTTTAACCATGACGGTCTTCATTCAACAGAAAATGCGCCCTACTGTTCCCTGTTGAATAGGAGTTACTTCTCCCTAAGGGGTTATTGTTAACCTTGAATTATTCCTACTTGACATCTAAACAGGAAATGTTCAGAGTGAGTCATAGACTAATGGGAGAGAGCTCCAGGGCAGGCTTACCCAGACAGTAGACCCTGCCCGAGACGGAGGCCATGAACTGGGTGAAGAGGAGGTCGGAGAGGGGCCTGTCCACCAGGGAGACCTCCAGAGCAGCAGGCTGCAGGGCCAGGCCAGCCTTTACCTCCGCCTCAGGAAGAGACACCTGCAGGGAAGGATGGAAGACAGGATGAAACGTTAGCCTAAGTACAGCCAAGGTAAATGGAAAAATCCTGTTTGGTCGTATTTTGAGGGTAACATCCCTAAGAGCTGATCTCACATAAATAGGACTGGAAGAAGGATGAAGTTGCCCATAGACACTGATCATAGATCACTTTAGTATGCTTTCTTCACCCTTATAGGGACATGATTAGGAGCAGCTACGCTGATCCTAGATAAGGGCATAAGGGCAACTTCGCTCAATACAACCAAAGCCACCAAAATTCAAAAGCCACCAATTCATCTCATAGTCAGAACAAGCTGCATTTCTGTAACGTACAGTAACACTGTAGTCTCCAGGTTTGGCATGGAAGCAGAAGGCCCCCTGCTGGTCTGAGTCGGTGGTGCGGGTGGCGGTGTTGTCCTGTCCCCGGGGAGTGAGGGTCACCTTGTAACGCCCCTGCTGCTTCAGGCCCTCTGGCAGACGGGTGATTGCGATCTGACCACACACGCTGAACCTGGAGAGGGGGATGAGAATGACATTTATAATTTATAATGCTTCAAGAGAACAACTACGTAGCTGTTATGTTAGATGTTATGATTATAGATGGAGGCATCAATAGGACACACTGAAAGTCAAAACTCACCCAGCAGTGATGATGTCAGGGAGTTGAGGCGTGTTGGGAGCTATCTTCACCGTGATTGGCTCAAAAAACATGAGGTCCTTGTGCGTGCGGAGGGTGTAGGTACCGGTGGTCATATTCTCCAGGCGGTAGGAGCCGTCCTCTTTGGTCAGAACTGTTAGAGGGGAAGAAAGAGAGAGGGAGGAAAAGGGAGAGAGAAAGAAAGGGTTCGGCAGAAGGACGATCCCAACGCAAATGGACATAGCATGTCTCCACGTTAATCAAACAATGTCATCTCTGATATTTCTCCTCCGAATTTGAACACAGATAATAGAAGTGAAATGGGGTGGTGGATGTCACTATGGTTACCTTTGATCTGGTTGTTGAGGGTTACCGTGGCGTCAGGTACCCCGTCCCCCTCCAGGCTGTTGAGAACCCTGCCGGTCACAGAGAAACCCATGACACGGAAGATGGGCTACAGAGAGAGAGAAACACAAAACACGACACCTCCAGGGTCATGTACAGTATTATAACCACTGTTAATCACACGACACCTCCAGGGTCATGTACAGTATTATAACCACTGTTAATCACACGACACCTCCAGGGTCATGTACAGTATTATAACCACTGTTAATCACACGACACCTCCAGGGTCATGTACAGTATTATAACCACTGTTAATCACACGACACCTCCAGGGTCATGTACAGTATTATAACCACTGTTAATCACACGACACCTCCAGGGTCATGTACAGTATTATAACCACTGTTAATCACACGACACCTCCAGGGTCATGTACAGTATTATAACCACTGTTAATCACACGACACCTCCAGGGTCATGTACAGTATTATAACCACTGTTAATCACACGACACCTCCAGGGTCATGTACAGTATTATAACCACTGTTAATCACACGACACCTCCAGGGTCATGTACAGTATTATAACCACTGTTAATCACACGACACAAAGGCCAATGCTGTATGATTTGAACCCATAAGTAGCAGCCAAGCAGGAAGCTGGAGCACTGTAAACTTACCTCCAGCTTCAAGCTGTTGTGCTCCACCCTGAAGTCCATTCTGGAAGGCGCCACGTCAAATGTGATCCTCTCTCCCCTGTAGAAGGGAATCTGAAACACAGACAAATTAGTCCAACATAGTCAAAGTGAAGGACAAGAAACCAGACAAAGTATATAATTTTTATATAGAGCTCTCCAGATTTTTGTACAGAGCCTTCCAGATTTTTGTACAGAGCCCTCCAGATTTTTGTACAGAGCCCTCCAGATCCCAAGTATATTTTACACATGAATGACAACATAAGAACACCGACTGTGCTATTTCAGCAACACACATTAACTGGGAGGGATATGTGCTGAATACGTAGTTTTCAAAAGGCATTCTCTTAGCCCAGGGCTAATTTGCCATGGGATAAGTGCAGTGTGAACCACACGAGTGTGTTGTGGCGGCCATCTTACCACAGTGTAATCTCCGCTGGCCAGTGAGGGGAAGGAGAAGATGCCGTCGTCTCGGGACAGGGCGCTACACAGGTAGACCAGGGAGTCATCTCCAGACTCGGCTCCATCCACTGGGGCTGTGTCACAGCCACTGATGTCCTGGGAAACACAAGAAATACACATATTAGAGGGAATTGTATTTATTTAACTAGGCAAGTCAGCTAAGAACAAATTCTTATTTACAATGACTGCCTACACCGGCCAAAACCGGACGACGCTGGGCCAATTGTGCGCCGCCCTATGGGACTCCCATTCACGGCTGGTTGTGATACAGCCTGGATGTAAGATAAGCATTACATATATCTGAAACTTGAAATTCACGTTTTGGGTAAAAACTGTATGTATCCGTCTGGGTTACAAGATCATAATTTAAATATTCATGTATAAAATGTCCAGCTTCATAGACAGCCAACATTAAGGATAAAATATCACTGTAGTGCATCACAATATGTAATAGAAACACAGCGGACTGGAAACAACCGCTCTTTCAATTTGCCATTCAATTCAATACAAATATATTTGACCTCCTTCACTATGGCAGAGTAGAGGAGGAAGGTGACTTTTTTCATGGGCTCCCCATCACTCCGGACCTCCCCAGAGACATCATACCCTCCCACCACCAGATGTTCTGCAGCCACTGCATTGGCACTGGACACACGCACTGACGTAGCGCTCTGTGGAAAGACAACGCAAAATGATTGTGAATCATTTGGACGTTTTTGCTCTAATTCTTTTTGCATAGTTCACACTACCTGTGTAGAACCTATGTTCTTACTCTGCTTGCTTATATTACTTGTGCAATAGGATTGTTGAGTTCCAATTGCATCCACCTAAAACTGTGCCAATAACACCTACAGCTGCACTTTGAGATGGCTTGAGATCATGAGCCCTGCAGAAAGAAACTCACCTGCTCCAAGGTCCAGGACGGATGAGAAGCAATGATGTCATAACTTCCAGGAAGTACTTTGGAGAATGTGTACCTGTGAAATGACCCAAAACATTCTGTTAGAAGCCTAGTGCTTGTACCACCCCCGTATATTGTCCTGATACAAAACAACAGCGGATGTATACAAAAGCATTAGCATTGATATGAATGGCTTGAGTTGCCACTACTGAAAGAAAAGCCAGTGTGTTAGTTTGTGTTGTAAGGGGTAGTTATATTGCCTTGTAGTTTAAAGCAACGCTATTAAGAGTTTGAGGAGCGGTCCCTTACTTTCCTCCAGGCTGAGTGAGCACAGTCTGCAGCTTTTCTCCTGTTCCCTCCCTGGTCAGGCTGATCTCCACCCCAGCTGGGCCCAGGAGTTGGCCTTTACTTAGCACCTGGGACATACACAACACATTAACATCACAACAAAGTAAACAATTATTTCAGAAATGCACATACTGCATATCCGGTAAGTAGTAACACTAAACAACCATTTAAAAAAGAGGCAGATATCTGTGCCATTCTGTTTAGTCAGTAAATAGAGATGTATTGAGTCTTTTGGGGGGGGGGGGGGCACGTAGTCTAGCGGTTAAGCGCGTTGGGCCAGTAACAGAAAGGTTGCTGGTTCGAATCCCCGGGCTGACTTGATAAAAAAAAAAACGTGTTGATGTGCTCTTGAGCAAGACACTTCACTAATTGCTCCAGTAAGTTGCTCTGGATAAGAGCATCTGCTAAATGACTAACTATTCCAGAGAACACCATCCCCACAAGGGTTAGGCCAAGGCTTATTGAAGAAGAGTTCCTCTCACCGTTCCAGAGACAGAGAAGCCAGTGAAGACAAAGTTGATGTCCTGCTCCTTGGTGCAGATATCATTGACCCCGTCCACATAGAGGTCCACACTGGTGGGCTCTGCAAAAACACAGACAAGAGTGTTATGTTACAGCACTGCTGGCAATACACAAGAGCTACAAATACACATGAAATTATCCTTACCAAAGCTCCACCCAAGAGGAGGCTCAATCTTCAACACAAAGTCTCCCTGTGAATAACAGAGTCAAATATTAGCAGAACTGCCACTATGAACCCGAGAGTGGACGACTCCTCTCTAGTCTCTAAAATGTAGGCTCTAACAGTCCCATCACAAGTCAAACTGTTGAATAAACTTAATTTGGACGTACTTTGCCTGTTGTCCACTGATTTTGTCCCTATAAAAGTAGGTAATCTGAGACAAAATATCCACAGAGTAGTGTTATTAACCCGACTTTCAGTACGCTGGGCTGTATGTCGGTTTGTATTTTCAATGCTGACTCAATTCACATGCGATGCTGCACAATGTCAACAATGCCGAGTTTAACTGAAGCAGACTGAACTGTGTCCCACGCAATCAACTGGCAAATTTCACAAGCACTTTCAGCTGATTGCGAGGTAACTGTGCTTTGGTCGACAACATTAAGCTACATTCGGCTATTGTTTGACGTTGTGCATCATGTGAAATGCGTCAGGAGGTGGGAAATATAAGCAACAGAACCGCTGCCCGCAAAAAGTGGAGTAAACAGCCCTTTCCTGTGGCTACCCCATCTCCACCTGATACCGCCAAAAGGACCAATAGCACGGACAACTGGTAAAGTACGATTAAATAGAATTGTATTCAACATTCTGTCTTGTAGACTACTGCGTCTTTTTTACAGCGACTTCTTTCAGACTGATATCCATGAAGTAACCAGGGAAACAGTCTGATGTTTAGACAAACCATTGCCATACTACTACTACTACTACTGCATTTTCATATGTATCAATACCACAGGAGGCTGGTGGGAGAAGCTATAGGACGGGCCCATTGTAATGTCTCAAATGGAATAAATGAAACTGTATCAAACGTATGGATACCACGTCTGTTTCATTTATTATGACATTACAATGAGGCCGCCTGCCTACTCGGATCAATACATTCATTACCTTGTCATAGAGGGGAATCATAAAGTATCCATTGATGGGAGCACAGTCCGTCTGATATTTCAAAGACCCTTGTTTGGTGTACACTTTAATCTGTGAGAGACAAGACAGACGATGTGTATTTAGCAATGCACAAACACAACCAAACAGGCTTCTGCAATCAAGTAGCTTGTTAGCTAACGTGAATGACTTGCACCGGCAGTCATTAGGGTGAGGGTGGTCCGGTCTGAGATTATTTGACTAAATAGTAATCCTATTATTGTAAATGGTGTGTGTATGGTGCAATACCTCGTCAGTACAGTGGGGTTTAGGTGGACTGGCAACTAGCTAGGTCAACTTTAGCATGCTAGCTAACGTTAGCTAGCCAGTGCGTAAAACTACCATTCGCTCAGAGTTTTAAAATGTAGAAAGGGCTTAAAATCAGTTAAACACATTTAGATACTTTTAAATAGCTTCAAGTTATTGCGTTTCTGGTGTGTTTTGTAAGGATAGCTAGTTAGTATTGTACTATGTTAACTAGTTAGCTAGCAAGTTCTGAATTTCGACATGGTTGTGCACGAGAAACCAGCAACATAGATCAGAGATGGCTCGTGAGATTAGTGTGGCTACTCAGAGTTAGCTAGATCATCTTACTAGCCACCTTGGGGCTAATGTTATTTCATTCAAACTCAACTGTCTTTTCACCACTCAAGACCCCCAGCAATAGTGTCTCCGCCTACTAAGGTAGTAGGCCGTCTCTGCACTCACCTCGATCAGCGAGTAGTTGATTTCAACGTCGGATTTCACGAACCCTCCGCAGGCCACCACAATGTCATCAGCTGACACTGTAATAAACTGGCAGCAGATGATTCCAAATAATATCCAGAACACTGCCATGTCTGCCGGTTCCGTTATTCCGCGTTTTCGCCACAAGATTTTTCTGGACAACTGAATTGACAGTGCACGCTGCCTCCGGTTCCGTACGCTGCGCTGTTGAAGGAGCAGCAGCTACCTATTCTGGAGGCGTCGACACCTGCTGGTGCGGAGGTGACATAGATTAAGTATCTACTTTTGAAAAGGTGTCTATTCAAATATGAACAGAATCTTGTCTTTTGGGTTTCCCTACTGAACAAATTAAACAAGTTATATTCACAAAGTATGACAAGAAATAACATACGTTTAAAATACTTGCATTATTTATTTTCCTTTTCCAGCCACAAATCAATACGCAATAAGGCCCGAGGGGGTGTGGTATATGGCCAATATACCACGGCTAAGGGCTGTTCTTAAGCACTACGCAACACGGAGTTGGCCATATACCACAAACCCCTGAGGTGCCGTATTGCTATTATAAACTGTTTACCAAAGTAATTAGAGCAGTAAAAATACATGGTTTGTCAAACCCGTGGTATACAGTCTGATATACCACGGCTGTCAGCCAATCAGCATTCAGGGCTTGAACCACCCAGTTTATAACAATGAATAACACACAGATTTTGGAATTATACAACTTTAGCCAAAATTACATCTTACTAGTTGATTCAAATGTAACAGTTCACTCATAAACAATGGTTTGCAATGGATAAAACAACACTTCCCCTTTATGGAACACAGGCAGTGGAGACAGAGTACAGGAAAAAGGATTAGTTCAGTTTGGTATGTAGTGGAAGTTGGGACAGTAGATCTCAAATACATTTTGAAATATTAAATCACATGTTGCTTGTCATGGTTATTAAAAGTTAATACTTAGAGGGAGTTAATGGAAATAGTAAACAAGAGATTAAAGAATATAAGTTTACACAAATCAATACAGTATACATTTAAAAGATAAACAAGAAAGGCCACATTTAAAGTGCAAGAAGAATGTTTAGTGTTTATAGGTGTTCAAGTGGAACAATATGGGATCAGCTTTGATTTTTTTTTAAATGACTTTACTCAGAAGGGCAATTCAAAGTTTTATAGTGGTTCTTGTCATAAATAGAGTCCTTCTTGGAAGGAAAAAGGTAATAGTCAGCAGAATTATCATCATGACATCACATATAGTAATGTTTATGGTAGGCTACATATAGTAAACAACAAACAGGACAATATATTCTCCACAAAAGACAGTAAATAGCTATTTTGCCAGCCTTGAGTTCAAACTATTGGTCCAATATTGTAAAACTGTGCTTGTTAAACGTTTGAACATTCACAGATCTCAACATGCGTTGGATCAAAACCAAAGATAGGCAAAGCTAATCCCCCAGTTGCATAGTGGTCCTCAAATCTAGTGTCTTACAGTGGTAGGGCTGGTTTCCTGAACACAGATCGAGCCTGGTCCTGGACTAAAAAGCTATTTTAATGGAGATTCTCCATTGAGCATGCATTTTAGTCCAGGTCTAGACTTAATATATTTCTGGGAAGCCAGCCCCTATAGTGTCTGCCAGTAATAGTGTTTAGACAGCCAGTTACAAGTAATATCAAGAGCCCTGAGTTTTTTGGTCAGGTAAAACTCAAGGGCCTAATCCTAGCAACTCAGACATGAGTAGCAGAGTCCGGGGGTGGCTGGATCAGGAAGACCCCAGAGTTGGAGCGGTAGCTGGGACTGACTCTGTCTGAGGAGTGGGACTGGGAACCAGCACCTGTGGATATAATAGCACAGGTCCTCTGGGCCTGACACAGCTTCTGGATCAGGAAACGCTTGTCTCGCCCATCCTGGCCGAACAGGGAGAAGAGGAGGGTTAACCCTATAACTAATAATAACCTATAATTAACCCTACAACAATGTTATGTCAGATAACTAGGAGCTAGATTTTTTTCTGGTCAGGAAAATAATCCTGTCCCTACAGCTAAGTCCTATGAAGCTACTGTACAGTAGAGTTGTGCAGCCATGTAGACTGGTTACTGTAGCTACTCACCATGACTAGCTGTTCCCTCAGTTGGTTGATCACTCGCTTGTGTGCTCCAGCTAGAGCAATGACATAAAACATGGCCAGGCTGAGGGAGGAAAGAGACACAACAGTTATCAAAGCAGATTTTTGAAAGCCCTTTGTGACCTGTTGATGAAAAGAGGGTTTTAGAAATATATTTTCTTGATTGATTGGCTGAAACCACAGTCTATCGGCCTGGATATCAAATGATAATGAACCGTAGACAGGAGTGATATCATTGGCCGGAACCCGTACCATGTGATGACAAAGAGGGAGACGGCGAAGGCCTCAGAGGAGATGGCCAGGAGGAACGTGCGTGCTCCTGCAGGCAGCTGGGACACCGTCCGGGGGAGCACCTCCCAGGATGTGGTGTAGTTAACGAAGGGACCACAGGCCTGGGAACAGCTGATCCTGATAAGGGAGAAACGGGAGGGTAAGTTTATGTCCCCAACAACTGATCTAGGAGCAGATTGATACTATTTTCACACTATGGTGCCAAGCCAAACTGTACTGTGCTGACTCAAATATTTCCTATCCAGCCCAGTTTCAGCAGTACAGCTAAGCTAGGCTCAGTTAGGCTCAGCAGTGTGAAAAGGGTATGAGATTGGTGCACGGTGAGTTTCAGTGCAACTAGCCATATTGATGGTTATCTATGGAAATGAAAACGCATGCATGGTATGCTAACTGCTGCCATGTACTCACTGTGCAATGCCAATGGTGACAGGTACACAAGCCAGTGCCAGGCCAATCAGCAGCACAGCCAGGAAGAAGAAGTTGGAGCTGGAGGCTCGGAACGGACGGGTGGCCGGGCGGCAGTTATTCACCAGGGTCACCTGCAGGGTAGACAATACATACATTCATCAACATATTTGTGGGTGAGAATTCCCTTTCAGTCATTTCAGTCAACATAATGCACACCGGTATGGGATATTCCTTTTCTCTATCAATTGGGTGAAGGAATTAGGATAAGGAAATATCCTGACCTACACTATTACCTATGAGGTACAGTATCGCTCAACTCAATCAGTTACCTAGAGTATGTAACCCGAGGTTTAGACCCAGCTAAAACCATATGCTACAACCAAAAACACATTCATTCATATCAAATCTAATTATATTTGTCACATACACATGGTTAGCAGATGTTAATGGGAGTGTAGCGAAATGCTTGTGCTTCTAGTTCCGACCATGCAGTAATACCTAACAAGTAATCTAACCTAACAATTTCACAACAACTACCTTATACACACAAGTGTAAAGGAATGAATAAGAAATGGTACATACAAATATATGAATGAGTGATGGCCGAACAGCATAGGCAAGATGCAGTAGAAGGTATAGAGTACAGTATATACATATGAGATGAGTAATGTAGGGTATGTGAACATTATATTAAGTGGCATTGTTTAAAGTGGCTAGTGATACATTTATTACATACATTTTTCTATTATTAAAGTGGCTAGAGTTGAGTCAGTTTGTTGGGAGCAGCCACTCAATGTTAGTGGTGGCTGTTTAACAGTCTGATGGCCTTGAGATAGAAGCTATTTTTTTCAGTCTCTCGGTCCACCCTTTGATGCACCTGTACTGACCTCGCCTTCTGGATGATAGTGGGGTGAACAGGCAGTGGCTCGTGTGGTTGTTGTCCTTGATGATTTTTTTGGCCTTCCTGTGACATCGGGTGGTGTAGGTGTCCTGGAGGGCAGGTAGTTTGCCCCAGGTGATGCGTTGTGCAGACCTCACTACCCTCTGGAGAGCCTTAAGATTGTGGGCGGAGCAGTTGCCATACCAGGCGGTGATACAGCCCGACAGCATGCTCTCGATTGTGTATCTGTAAAAGTTTGAGAGGGTTTTTGGTGACCAGCCGAATTTCTTCAGCCTCCTGAGGTTGAAGAGGCGCTGCTGCACCTTCTTCACCACACTGTCTGTGTGGGTGGAGCATTTCAGTTTGTCCGTGATGTGTACGCCGAGGAACTTAAAACTTTCCACCCTCTCCACTGTATGTCGATGTGGATAGGGGGCTGATCCCTCTGCTGTTTCCTGAAGTCCACAATCATCTCCTTTGTTTTGTTGACATTGAGTGTGAGGTTATTTTCCTGACACCACACTCCGAGGGCCCTCACCTCCTCCCTGTAGGCTGTCTCGTCATTGTTGGTAATCAAGCCTACTACTGTTGTGTTGTCTGCAAACTTGATGATTGAGTTGGAGGTGTGCATGGCCACGCAGTCATGGGTGAACAATGATTACAGGAGAGGGCTGAGAACTCACCCTTGTGGGGCCCCAGTGTTGAGGATCAGCGGGGTGGATCTCTTGTTACCTACCCTCACCACCTGGGTGTGGCCCGTCAGGAAGTCCAGGACCCAGTTGCACAGGGCGGGGTCGAGACCCAGGGTCTCGAGCTTGATGACGAGTTTGGAGGGTACTATTGTGTTAAATGCTGAGCTGTAGTCGATGAACAGCATTCTCACATAGGTATACCTCTTGTCCAGATGGGTTAGGGCAGTGTGCAGTGTGATTGCGATTGCGTCGTCTGTGGACCTATTTGGGCGGTAAGCAAATTGGAGTGGGTCTAGGGTGTCAGGAAGGGTGAAGGTGATATGGTCCTTGACTAGTCTCTCAAAGCACTTCATGATGACGGAAGTGAGTGCTACGGGGCGGTAGTCATTTAGCTCAGTTACCTTAGCTTTCTTGGGAACAGGAACAATGGTGGCACTCTTGAAGCATGTGGGAACAGCAGACTGGGATTGATTGAATATGTCTGTAAACACACCAGCCAGCTGGTCTGCGCATGCTCTGAGGACGCGGTTGGGGATGCCGTCTGGGCCTGCAGCCTTGCGAGGGTTAACCTGTTTAAATGTATTACTCACATTGGCTGCAGTGAAGGAGAGCCCGCAGGTTTTGGTAGCGGGCCGTGTCAGTGGCACTGTATTGTCCTCAAAGTTGTTTAGTTTGTCTGGGAGCAAGACATCGTGGTCAGCGACGGAGCTGGTTTTCGTTTGTAGTCCGTGATTGACTGTAGACCCTGCCACATACCTCTCGTGTCTGAGCCGTTGAATTGCGACTCTACTTTGTCTCTATACTGACGCTTAGCTTGTTTGATTGCCTTGTGGAGGGAATAGCTACACTGTTTGTATTCGGTCATATTTACGGTCACCTTGCACTGATTAAAAGCAGTGGTTCGCGCTTTCAGTTTTGCACGAATGCTGCCATCAATACACGGTTTCTGGTTGGGGAATGTTTCAATAGACGCTGTGGGTACAACATCACCGATGCACTTGCTAATAAATTCGCTCACTGAATCAGCGTATTCATCAATGTTGTTGTTTGACGCTATGCGGAACATATCCCAGTCCACGTGATCGAAGCAATCTTGAAGCGTGGAATCCGATTGGTAGGATCAGGGTTGAACAGACATGAGCACGGCTGCTTCCTGTTTTAGTTTCTGTACCTTCCTGATGCTTTTACTGTACTGTATTACATAGAACTACAATTATGGCCACCGGCCCACCTATCACAGTACATTGATACGGTCTAATATTTCTATGGTATGTTACCTTTTTGATGTAGAAGATGATGAAGTACTTGATGGTGCAGATGGCGGGCAGCAGGGGGCAGTAGAACGTCCCGATCCAGCAGATGGTCTGGCCATACACAATCTCCAGGACGTTCTGGGGGATGGCAAACTCCTGCTGGCCCCACCACTTGGCTAGGCCGCAGTCACAGTAGTCCACTATGAGTCTAGGGGGAGAGGGAGAGAACCGTCAGAAGAGGAGAGGAGAGAAGAGGAGAAAAGAGAAAAGATGACTTACTTCCTAGGGAACTCCACAAAGACAGTGACGGCACCAATGATAATGAAATCAAAGATCATGAGTTTGTACATCTCCTGGCCCACGCGAGACTCCCAACACTATAGGCAGAGGTAGAATTATATGAGATCATAGTAACGTCCAATATCAATATGTACAGTACCAGTCAAAAGTTTGGACACGCCTACTCATTCCAGGGATGTTCTTTATTTTTACTAAATTGTAGAATAATAGTGAAGACTTCAAAACTATGAAATAACACATATGGAATCATGTAGTAACCAAAAAAGTGTTAAACATATATTTTAGATTTGAGTTTCTTCAAAGTAGCCTCCCTTTGCCTCGATGACAGCTTTGCACACTCTTGGCATTCTCTCAACCAGCTGGATTAATAGATTTTTGCATTCCAGGTGACTACCTCCAGCTTCATGAGGTAGTCACCTGGAATGCATTTCAATTAACAGGTGTGCCTTCTTAAAAGTTCATTTGTGGAATTTCTTTCCTTCTTAGGGCGTTTAACCCAATCAGTTGTGTTGTGACAAGGTAGGGGTGGTATACAGAAGATAGTCCTATTTGATAAAAGACCAAGTCCATGTTATGGCAAGAACAGCTCAAATAAGCTAAGAGAAATGACAGTACATCATTACTTTAAGACATGAAGGCCAGTCAATACAGAACATTTCAAGAACTTTGAGAGTTTCTTCAAGTGCAGTCGCAAAAACCATCAAGCGCTATGATGAAACTGACTCGCATGAGGACTGCCACAGGAAAAGAAGGCCCACAGTTGCCTCTGCTGCAGAGGATAAGTTCATGCAGCCCAAATAAATTCAAGTAACAGACACCTCCAGGCTGTGTAAGGGCTATTTGAAGGAGAGTGATGGGAGTGCTGCATCAGATGACCTGGCCTCCACAATCACCCGACCTCAACCCAATTGAGATGATTTGGGATGAGTTGGACCGCAGAGTGAAGGAAAGCAGCCAATAAGTGCTCAGCATATGTGGGAACTCCTTCAAGACTGTTAGAAAAGCATTCCAGGTGAAGCTGATAGAGATAATGCCAAGAGTGTGCAAAGCTATCATCTGTGGCTACTTTGAATAATCTAAAATCTAAAATGTATTTTGATTTGTTTAACACTTTTTTGGTTACTACATGATTCCATATGTGTTGTTTCATAGTTTTGAGGTCTTCACTATTATTCTACAATGTAGAAAATAGTACAAATAAAGAAACCTGAGTGGTATTGTATATCTACAGTAACCTTTGACCTCCACTCACCGGGTAGAGGATATGGTTGTACCCGCAGACACAGTTGCCTTCCTGGCAAGAGGTGATCTGACCCCAGAGGGAGACGAGAAGCACACAGATACTGGTCAGGCGCATGAACACACACCTGTGGAAAGATTATGACATTACAAAGAAATTACGTTGGTGTTAAAATGCAAAAATCTATTCATCAATACCAGGGTGCTACATCAGTATGCAAACTAGAAAAGGTGTGAAACATCAAGAGCATCATTCATTGATTTTCACAGAAGAACGTGCTTGGTTGCCAGGGTTGGTGTAAACTTCATATCAATTCAGGAAGTAAACTGAAAAATGTAATGACTGAATAGAAATAAAACAACCCCAGCCCTGTTGTTTACCTCATGAGAGTGAAGCGGATCTCAAAGGCGGGGGAGTAGTCTTCAAACTGGATGATGAGGGAGAAGATGAGGGGGGTGATGAAGTTGGCCAGGGTGATGACGATGGAAGGCAGATACTCATAGATCAGGTCCAGGATGAAGTTCACCTGTTATGATAACGCGTGTTTGAAGTAAAACAGAAAAGGCACATGCCATTAGGTATATAGTACTGAGGAAGAGAGCATTCATTTCAATAGAACAGCTAATGTGCTTATCCCTCAACCTTTGAAATTGTTGAATGTGTCAGTGTCGTTCTGTGTTGATGTTTGTGTTGTTTGTAAAATTGATAAACGTAAAAAAAAAAACACAACCATTGTGCTCCCGAGTGGCCAGTGGTCTAAGGCACTGCATCTCAGTGCTACAAGGCGTCACTACAGACACTAGCTCGATCCAGGCTGTATCACAACCGGCCGTGATTGGGAGTCCCATAGGACGGCGCACAATTGGCTCAGCGTGGTCTGGGTTAGGCCGTCATTGTAAATAAGAATTTGCTCTTAACTGACTTACGCAGTTATATAAAAAAATTGTGCTAAACCAGGGGTGTCAAACTAATTTTCCCCCGTGGGCCGCATTCAGTCTCATCAATGCTCCCTGACTGTCTAGTTTTTCTTTTGATTTTAGGATGCTGGAAAGAGTGAAGACACAATAAATGTAGGTCCATTATCAATTCTACAGTTTAGATTTGGTTTTAGTCATTTCAATGGCGATTAATATCATTTTTTTTCCCCCTGGGGGAAAACTATTATAATAAAATGATATATTTCAGTTTTTACTCAGACCACCCGTGTGCCGTATGTTTGACACACCTGTGCTAAACTTAGACATATGTATCAGATCTAAAATAAGCATATGTCTATTGACCAAGCTACCTACAGAGTCCATAAGGAGAGGCTGAGGACATCAGGGACAGCAGGGTGTGCTGAGGAGACTCCAGACCTGTCTCTGACCAACTATCCTCCCTGGCTGTGACCAAGATGCTCCTCCTCCATTCACGCCTCAAATCCCTTCATGTTGATCATTGATTTACATTTGTTTTCTTGTATGTGCTGCTGCAATTCAGCTTTAAGCTTCCATAGTACACATCAAATTAAACTGAACTAACGTGGCTGTTTAAAGGTTAATCACAATGTGATTTAAAAAGAATCCTCCACTAAATGGGGCTCCCGGGTGGTATAGCAGTCTTAAGGCACTGCATCTCAGTGCTAGAGGCGTCACTAGAGACCCTGGTTCGAATCCATGCTGTATCACATCTGGCCGTGACTGGGAGTCCCATAGGGCGGCGCACAATTGGCCCAGCGTCGTCCAGGTTTGGCCGGGGTAGGCCGTCATTGTAAATAAGAATATGTTCTTAACTGACTTGCCTAGTTACCTTGGTCATCTGTGCTTTCTGGGAGAAGTTGGTGGCTATGTATATGGAGTAGAAGCAGGCAGCCAGTACAGCGATCACAAACAGATTCAGGATCAGTCGGATCACGTAGATCCTACACTTCTCCTTCCGTGTCCTGTCTGCTATCTTCTGCTTGATGCGCTCCTCTTCCAGATCAGTCTGTTGACATAGAAAGGACAGAGGAATTCATATAGGATCTCCATTATATGCAGTTATAAGCACTTATACTGTATATATTAATAAACAAAAACACAGCTCCTTCTGAAAGGAGTTGTTGAAAAGCGAGTGGTAAACAGAAGTGAACCAATACAGTTCTGTTACATTATATGGCTGTAACTGGAATGTGTGAACTGAGGACTTCAATTCACTTTGTCAATAGTGTTGAATCACATTTCTCCCAGTTGTTTGGAGTCAACCAATACTATCAACTGACTACTGACACCTCACCTTCAGTTCATAAAGGAGACTGCTCCTCTTGAGCCTGGCTGCGCTGTCGTTGACGATACAGAAGTCCCAGCCGGCAAAGATCTTGTTGCAGAAGCTCTGGAAGCGATCCTCGTCCTGCACCAGTTTACGCTTGAAGCCAGTCGCAGACCTTTGGGGAACGAAGAGAAATGCAGATTTGGAAATTGCTAAAAAACTGAAGTATTTCTATAACAGTATATGACTTGCAGGACTATGAAAAACAATTGGACAGCATGTGCATGTTTGAGAAGATATGCCTTTTGAGGTGCGGTTTATGCAAAAGACTAGTATGATTGACAAGTCTGAATACAGTAAGATAGGGCACTTTTTACCTTTTGACTATCCATATGAGACTGAGGAAGAGGTAGGCTATGGTGACCAGCAGGTAGGCCAGAGGCAGGTTGTAGGTGAACTTAGGGAAGTGAATGGTCTCTACTTTGTAGTAACCATAGAAGAGGTAGGTCTGCTCCAGAAAGCCCTTTAAGATTTGAAACAAACAAGGGAGTCCTTCTCAGTCCCAAAACATAATCTACAGTGCTATGCAGGCATACAATGAGTGGCTGAATTAAATGAATAAGAGGACGTGGTATATGAGGAGGGTAGTCCGTACCGCCCCTGAGAGGAGGTCTGTGATGTGCTGGTGGAAAACCACCAGGCCACGGCGAGAGGTGCTGGGGTAGTTACTGCACTCGAAGCCTGTGGTTCACAACAGAAGCAACAATATAATATTTGTAAGACATCTTTCTAGAAGTCCATTAACAATGAATATTTTTATATATATATATATATATATATATATATATATTGTGCAAGTTCTCCAACTTAAAAATATGAGAGAGACCTGTAATTTTCATCATAGGTAAAATAAGTATTTTCCACCATAATTTGCAAATAAATTCATAAAAAATCCTACAATGTGATTTTCTGGATTTTTCCCCCTCATTTTGTCTGTCATAGTTGAAGTGTACCTATGATGAAAATTACAGGCCTCTCTCACCTTTTTAAGTGGGAGAACTTGCACAATTGGTGGCTGACTAAATATTTTTTTTTTGCCCCACTGTATATCTCATAGATGAGATTAACAATACAACCTTCATAATATAATGTAAAGATGACTGATGCTCTTGATGTCGCAGAACAGTTACAGAACAGCTACATGCCCCCATATCTCTCCTCTCTAACTGAACCTTCATGACAACATGGTTGAATGTGGTGTTAATCTCTTACGGACCTACAGTTGACACAAATACTATATAATTAATGTACAGCAGTGGAGGCTGCTGAGGGCAGGACGGCACATAATAATAGCTGGAACTGAGCGAATGGAATGGCACCAAACACATGGAAACCATGTGTTTGATGTATTTGATACCATTACACACATTCTGCTCAAGCCATTTCCACGAGCCCGTCCTCCCCAATTAAAGTGCCACCAACCTCCTGTGATGTACATGTAACTGCCAAAATAAAGGAAACACTTCAGCAAATGAGGGATGCAAAGTCTATTGAAAGCAGGTGCTTCCACACAGGTGTGGTTCCTGAGTTAATTCAGCAATTAACATCCCCATCATGCTTAGAGTCTTGTATAAAAATGCTTATTATTTTTCGCTACTTTGAAAGACGGTTCTCAAAGGAGCATAGGCGGTTTAAAGGGCCTGTGTGTTTCCTTTATCTTGACAGTTACATGTATAATATGGTCTACTTTACTCTATAACACGTAAAGGCCTGTGTTACCATCTACGTGGTTGAAGGTGGTGTTCCCTGAGGCATGGGGGGCGGTGATGATGGGCAGCATGACGAAGCCGAACATGAGCAGGAACATGATGAAGTTGAGCAGCACCAGGAAACGCAGGAAGGAGAAGTAGGACAGGATCCCCGTGCCAAACATCCCTGTGATGGGACACAGAGAAGGGAAAGGATGAGTGATTTAGATACCATCCCGGATCTTAAAGAGATCAACATCAACGCACTCATATCTTTCAATGCTTCCAATAGAAGACACACAAGTGAGCAAAAAAACGTTTAATTGCCCAATTTTCATCAGCGATATTACATCATCTCTGTGGACACTCTGCCTTTGTCCCTCACAATTCCAATTTTGAGCTTTGATCGTGTAACTAATCATGTATTGGAGTAACAGGTCATTTTTTCACTGGCAACCACTCTCTTACCCTCAATGACATGGATGTCTCCCCTCCAGAGCTCCAGGTTGCTGAGCATCTCAAACCCATCCTCCTTCAGCCTCCTCAGGGTCCGTCTGGTGCTCTGTTTCCACTGGCTCCAACTGCTCAGATCCTTGGCCTGCTCCAAACGCTGGTCCCTATCAAATGATCAATCAGTCAATATATTAAGCAATCAATCAGTCAGTCAATGTTTACATACTAATCATTTTTCACACCAGAATCCACCAAGAGAGCTTCAACAAAGAGACTCAATATAGTGTCCACCATGAACATAACCATCTCTAGCCCCAATCGTTATGCTCATGAAATTGTAGCCTACTTGTAGTGAATGTTGTGTTCTGTTATTGACCTAAGGCTTGAGAATTGCCATATATCTAGGAGAGATTCAGAGAGCACTCCTTCACTAATCCTGTAATGTCTCAAATTGATACGAGAAAATTAAACACTGCCTGCAGAGCAATAACTATGCACTGCTGACCCCTACAGTGAAGGCAATGAAGGCAGATAACCAATTACTTCCAACACAGTAAGACAGTGAAAAACATAAAAATCTCTGTTGTCCTGTAACTTATAAAGTTACATAGTATACAAATGTTATGACACAGTGCAACCCTTTTCATATTATCATTACAATACAACATTTTACACCAGTATAACACTGCATGAAGACATATTAGAGATCTGACTTGTCTCTGCGTTTCTCCGCCATAGGTTTGGGCAGTTCCCTGACTGGTCTCTGTAGGGTCTGAGTCCTGAGTTTCTCCTCATGCTGTCTGGCCAATGTGGTCTGTCCCCATTTCCCACTGCTGGAGGAGCCCAGCCTGGTCCGTGAGCTGCCACGGCGCTTGTTACTGCCCGAGGCGGAGGGCTTTCTGCGGTACAGCAGAGACTGGTAGCTGGGGAGCTGGTCCAGTAGTGGGTTACGTGGTGCTCCCAGACGGTCATTGTGGAACACTGTCAGAGAGAAATACAGTTTAAAAAAATAGTGTTTTGGGGAAGAGGCTGGGGGTTAAAGTTCATAAAGTGAGAGTAAAATGTGGGGTTTAAAGAGCAGTACTTGAATGCAATACACTGTATTGATATCATACTGTTGAACTCACTAAACTATTTGGCTGTGAATGCACAGGAAGTGGTGTAGCCATACAGTCATTGCAACAGACAGGTACATTTGAAAAAAACTACAACCACACCTCAATAATTACATCTATCAAAACATATCTTCAGCAACCAAGTTACTGTTCCTATTTAATGTCATAAAACTCAAAGAGTAAGGGAAGTTTTCTTTCAATAACAACGACAATTGGCTCAGTTTCAGCTAAAAGTTAGATAGCTACCGTTAGCTAGCTAACGTTGGCTGGATAGCTTTTTAGCATTGGGAAAGTTTACCTGCCTTGTCTAGCTAGATAACTGGCTACATTTACTAACTTACTTGCTGAGAAGGTCTATATGAAATTGAGTTTGCTTAGTTACCTGAGTCTCTCTCCATTTCCAGTTGTCCTCGTGCACTTTTAATATCAACGAAAGTTAATGAACAACTTTGTTAGCTAACTAGCGTAGCTAGCTGACGTTGGCTGTCAGTCAGCAGAAGGAAAACAAAGCCGCATTCCCTTTCCTGAATCCCAAAGCGACGCAACTCTGGAGCTAGATGTATAAATACTAGATTGGCATGGCATGCTTTCCAACAATAATACACAACAATCGTGCTTATTTAATTTTGGATATGACTGGAGTTGAATCTAAATTAAATACTGACAAACGACCCGACCAACAATTTGACGTTTATTTGTATAGCTAGTTAGCTAGCTTTTATATTTATATAACAACATTTGTCGCGCTCTACTGTCCTCAAATTCCACCACCATAAACCTTTTAAATGATGGAGCATCAATAATTATTTACGCTTAAAATGGGGTCATATTATTTGAATATGAAATAATAAAAATGTCCAACTAACAATTGAATTGTTTATTATGCTGTTATTCACAGAATTCAACATTTTGTTTGACATTGTGTTTTAAATAGAGAGTCGAAGACGAAAGTTAATCATTATGACTCTTCATTGCAATTCCCTATCCAATTACACACTGCACATGCAGTCATTCGTAATAACACAGTTGAGCCCTTGGCCGTCCCATATCTTATTATGCCAATTAATTTTCACGTCCTATGGGAATCATTTGGAAATACTTGTCATTATGCCAACCATAGCAGCCTATTAGATTTGCATACGGCATTTAGAACCACCGGACTTTTACCTTTATTTCAAGTGCACAGTTCCGGGTAGTCTGACAGACACACAGTGATAAAGTTCAACAAAGGTATATCTCGCAGAACTGCACTCTAGCTACCACAGTTGACACTTCAAACCTGGATTATAAGGAAAAGGGGAGGCATCCTCGGCCTGCAACATCTGTTCAAGCAACCAGCAGATTTCCCTGAGTAAGCAGCACATTAACCAGGTAATTACACTCTGTGGATTTACTCTTTTAAACAATTGTTTGATACAATAGTTTTAAATTGTTACTGTATCTAACAGCAATGTATACTATTATTATTTGGAACATGGTTCTTTTTCTCTTAATTTGACAACAAAGATTCCCTGTCACATATAACTTCTGTGTTTTCCCCACAATAAACTACCATGTCAACACATTTGTTAGTCGGATCTCTTTCCAGACTTTGTTGCTCGGGAATTTGTTACTTCTACTTTGCCTAGTTTACTGCCATAGGGCAGCACTGAGGCACAGACCATGGCAAAACAGAAACCATATCCCTGTGTTAATAAATAATGATATACACAGGGATAGGACAGGGGAGTTAAATAACTTACTGAAGACAGCCATTCCATCCAAAACATGTGATGTGTATTAGATAGCACAGCTTTATTTGTGAAAGGAAGATGGGAATAGCATCGAGGTATGGTCTCAGAAGTCTTGTATTTGCCCCTTCTTTCTACCCAAGGGGGTCTTGTTGCTAGTGGCACGTTTATGTCTCGTTTCCAGTTCTCATTTTATGTAATGGCAAGCTGATTCTCATTAATTGTTTTACTGAGAATACAGTAGGAGGACCTTTCAGACCTCCGGGGGACTAAAGAAGAGAGGGACAGACAGAAACCCCCACCGGGTTAACCACTATAGAAGAAGATCAAGCCAAGGATCCCCATGTCGCACTACAACAACACTGGAGTATATAACAACCCTGCCTATCATGACAGTGACACCCTGGAGATAGATAGGAGGTATGGGTGCCAACTTGTACGATTGTGTTTTTTGGATGTTTGTTATAATTCTGCTTTAACTGGGTAGAGAACCTGAATGGGTAGAGAACCTGAATGGGTAGAGGGCCTGAATGAAATGTTGACGGACAGCTCTTAAAAATGTTTTGGGGGAGAGTGCACAAATAACTCAAATATGAGAAGTGAAGTAAAACATAATGGTCCAATATTAGAAAATAATTCTGAGAGGATCTTTTGTTCTGTATATTTAAATGTAAACCATTACTGTGCTTGGTCACATCATCTCTAATCTCTCAATTAGTGTCAGATTTTTTTATAGTGCCAGTGCCATTACATATTGTAGCAGGAAGCTATCCCTGAAATGAATACTGTCAAAGTGGGCCAATTCTCCTTCTTTGTGTGTTGAATGTTGTGTTACAGTACAAGGAGTTTGTTGTCATTTTAAGTTAATGTCGTGCTAAGTACTAGAGACGGTCATGAACCTTCAGCGGTGTGACCAAAGTAATGGTATTTCTTACAAGAGACTCACTTTATAGCGCCTCAGAAAAAAAAACATTATTGTCTATGACAGATGTCATATGTCTATAATAATATTGTAGCATGATTCTTAGAACACCATCAGCAACCTTATGAGTGTAATGATTAAGGCGTTGGACTGACTGATGCAGGGTTTATACAACAACACACCAGTGATGTTATCTCCTCCGCCCTTCTCTCCAAAGTCCTTCCAGGAAATCCCAATCCCATCATAGTAACCCACATGGTAACCCCTACCCCAGGGATGATGGAGCCGGGGGGCAGAGGGGCAGGTCCGACCTCCAGCAGCTCCCAGGAGGGGTCCAGTCCAGCTACAACGATGCCCAGGAGAGAGTGCCCTGGGGCGGGTGGCAGGAGGGGAGCTGGAGGGGCAGAGACAGCATTCCCATGGGTCTCCTTCCTCCCCGGTCGGACAGCCCACGATGGCAGCAGCATGACCTCAGTAAGTTGATGTTTGATTTAATTGATTAATTAGACAATAGAAACAAGTAATGTAGGGTAAGGGTAGTCTCTCCTCCCAAGATTTGGTTCTGGGTTCTGAGGGGATAGTATGGCCATGATTTTGTTGGAATGGCAGCCTGGTCGCATAGACTAGACGTAACATAGTAAATATATATCCGTGACACTCAAATTAGTATGATATGTTATGTTTGGTATGTTTACATAAGTCCAGTATGAAGGAAGTTTGAGGTAGTTTCGTGAGCCAATGCTTAGTAGCAATAGTGCTTATGCTAGTTAGCAATTGTGCTAGTGCTAGTTAGCAACTTTCTTCAAACTGCATGTAAAGACATAAAAATGGTATCTATGAGTTCATCCTACTCTGGGGACCTAGATGAAGGGCCTCATTGCCAAACCCTTTAACCTAACTCTAACCTCAACCCTGACCTTAACCCCTAACCCCTAGCCACCTAGCTAATGTTAGCATTAGCCACTTAGCCACCTAGCTAACGTTAGCCACAACAAATTGGAATTCGTAACATATCATATGCTTTGCCAATTCATAACATATTGTACGAATCGCAATTTGTAACATATTGTTTGAATTGCAATTTGTAACATATCATACGAATTGTCATTCGTAACATATCATATGAAATGGATGGACATCCACAAATGAATACATACAGTACCGTATGAAACGTAACACATTGTACTAATAGGAGTGTCTGGATTTACTTTACTATGTTAAGTCTACCCCTGAGTCCAGGTTGGGAATGGAGAAGTATTTCAGTGTGGCTGGTCTTCAGGTTCTGTGTTGCTAAGTGACTTTGAATTTCTTCTATTACCTCCTGCCTTTTGTTTGGTTAATTCTTTGTGTTTTCAATGTTGTTATAGGTACCATATCCACCTACTTTTCGAACGCTTTTAAAACACGGAAGCCAAACGCTCAAACTATTGCAACAACATCAGTGGAGGCTGCTGAGGGGAGGATGGCTCATGATAATGGCTGGAATGGAGCGATTGGAATGGCATTAAACCATGTGTTGATGTATTTTATACCGTTCCACTAATTCCTCTCCAGCCAGTACCATGAACCCGTCCTCCCCAATTAAGGTACCACCAACATCTTGTGAACTTGTGCTTTATCATAATTCATATGTGCTCCACAAAAAATCCTTGCAATTGGCATGTTTCTGATAGAGAAACATCCTGACAAAATACAACATATTGTGCCTGGACCTTGTAGACTAAACTGCAGAGAAAAAAACAGCGCAGCCTCGGGAGCGCACCTAGTGTAGAGCTACCTATGATTTCGTTATCTGATCAACTTTTAAAAATGTTGCTTTGTACATTGACTGGATATATTCACTACAGTATTAAGCCTAACATTGAGCTTACAAATAATGGTATAATATGCATACACTTCTACTTAGGCTATAGGCTACATCTCGAGCCTGTCTGTCTTTGTTCTGTTGTGCAATTACGCACCTGGCTTCTCCACTGACACAGCTATTCCTCTTAAATCTTGAGTCCCAGGAAAAGACAAGAGTACCCAAGCTATTTGCACCCTTATTTCGACTTTTCTTCTTTAGCCTACTAACCGCCTATTGGAGGATAGATGCACGCGTGCACTCCCTTGCTGAATGTAAAATAGGCTACAGCTTTACGAGCGGGGAGTTGGAAAGGAGAATCCCATATTTTCCTATAGTAGGCCAATCTTAACACCCGGCTACATCCTGACAAAATACACCATATGAGTGGCCTGCTAATGTACCTTTCTTGTGCTTCTAAACTGTCGCGAATAGACCTGAACTGATCCAAATGGTTGCATAATCAGACCTATAGGCTGTAGGCCTATGCAGTTATTTCGGAATGAAACAAAACAGGACGTTTGAGGGGTTATTCAAATGAGCCTACATCACTGCAGTTTACAGCCTATGGACAATAACTGTGACCTCACTTCATAACACGAATACATTCCTCGTTGCACTGTGTTGTTGTAGCCCAGGTACAATAATGTATTGTCTAAAAACGTAGTCCTATGCCTAATCAATAATGGAACTTTGCGTGCCCGTGAACCACAGTGCACATTTCATAAACTTGTAACGGACTTTGACAGGTAAATATTTAGACTATAGTTGCAATATTTAGCTAATGCATGGCCTAATATCTAGCTAATATTTAGCTTCTTACTTCAGCTACACATCACTAGCCTCTTTTTTCCAGCTGTGCCCGTGGGTAACAGGCTATAACAAGCCTCTCTGCAACAGGCGATTCCTTTTCTGGTGAATTCCCAGGAAAGCTATAGGCTACAAAAAGCTATAGGACATTTATTTGTATTCTTTTTTTTTCTTACAAAGCCTAATAGCCTATTCAGGGAAAGAAGCAGGCTTTCTTTTACTAATTGCTGAATGTAAAACAGGCCTACAGCATAGAAAATCAATTTCGGGAAAATTGAGGAGAGAAAGTGTGTTGATGTGATTGATCACGTTTGGCCTGTTATGATTATAACATTGTTGCACTGATGCATTGCAAATAGTTGTACAGGACATAGCCTAGATGAGCACAGTGAAAAATAAGACACAAAGGAATTGACAACCATTAGAAAAATGGAAATCACTTGCAAACCACTTGAGCAACGAGGCAATGAGATGCTGTAAAATATGTGCAGGCTCGGCGTTTGTTGTTCAATTGCTACATTTAAATACGAGTTACTATATTATTTTTCATTTGACCTAGATGTACATTGAAGTGTTATTTGCAGTTGTCACTATGACAATGAACACACCCTGAAAGCACTGGTCTGAACCAGTATCTGTGCGTTAGAGACCTTGTGAATGGTCTAGTGTTACCACCTTATTAATAGGCAGTGTGCAGAAGAATGTTTTGATCAGTTGATTGACAGGTGCAGGCCTGCAGAACAATAAACAATAAACTTTCCTCTAGTGTGGATGCTCGCCAACGTTTTATAGTTATGTAGACTATAGTTTATCATTATAGTTATCGTTATAGTTATTGGCTTTGTGGAGGCCCTAATCTCATACACAACACAATTCACGTTTTTTCTAGCTAACGTTTGAGAACTTGAATGAAATTCATATACAGTTACACTTGCACTTGTTTCCTTGACTTTTATACTCTATAAAGTGACTCCTTCAAATAACTTTTCAAGCTTTTTCAAGCAGAAATTTGCATCCTGTAGCACAAACTCAAAAAGTTCTGGGACACTGTAAAGTCCATGGAGAATAAGAGCACCTCTTCCC
Source organism: Oncorhynchus kisutch (assembly GCF_002021735.2). Classification (NCBI taxonomy): domain Eukaryota; kingdom Metazoa; phylum Chordata; class Actinopteri; order Salmoniformes; family Salmonidae; genus Oncorhynchus; species Oncorhynchus kisutch. The sequence continues at coordinate 49,330,618 of NC_034193.2, read as the reverse complement.
AGCTGCCCACTGCACTGAGGCTAGGTAACACTGTCACCACCGATAAATCCACTATAACTGAGAATTTCAATAAGCACTTTTCTACCGCTGGCCATGCTTTCCACCTGGCTACCCCTACCCTGATCAACAGCCCTCCACCCCCCACAGCAACTCGCCCTAGCTTCCCCAATTCTCCTTCACCCAAATCCAGATAGCTGATGTTCTGAATGAGCTGCAAAATCTGGACCCCTACAAATCAGCCGGGCTAGACAATCTGGACCCTCTCTTTCTAAACATTATCTGCAGAAATTGTTGCAACCCCTATTACTAGCCTGTTCAACCTCTCTTTCGTATCATCTGAGATTCCCATAGATTGGAAAGCTGCCAAAGTCATCCCCCTTTTCAAAGGGGGAGACACTCTAGACCCAAACTGCTACAGACCTATATCTATCCTACCCTGCCTTTCTAAGGTCTTCGAAAGCCAAGTTAACAAACAGGTTACCGACCATTTCGAATCACACCGTACCTTCTCCGCTATGCATTCTGGTTTCAGAGCTGGTCATGGGTGCACCTCAGCCACGCTCAAGTTCCTAAACGATATCATAACCATCAATAAGAGACATTACTGTGCAGCCGTATTCATCGACCTGGCTAAGGCTTTCGACTCTGTCAATCACAACATTCTTATTGGCAGACTCAACAGCCTTGGTTTCGCCTGGTTCACCAACTACTTCTCTGATAGAGTTCAGTGTGTCAAATCGGAGGGCCTGTTGCCAGGGCCTCTGGCAGTCTCTATGGGGGTGCCACAGGGTTCAATTCTGGGGCCGACTCTCTTCTCTGTATACATCAATGATGTCACTCTTGCTGCGGGTGATTCTTTGATCCACCTCTACGCAGATGACACCATTCTGTATACCTCTGGCCCTTCTTTGGACACTGTGTTAACTAACCTCCAGACAAGCTTCAATGCCATACAATTCTCCTTCCGTGGCCTCCAACTGCTCTTAAATGCAAGTAAAATTAAATGCATGCTCTTCAACCGATCGCTGCCCACACCTGCCTGTCCGTCCAGCATCACTACTCTGGACGGTTCTGACTTAGAATATGTGGACAACTATAAATACCTAGGTGTCTGGTTAGACTGTAAACTCTCCTTCTAGACTCACATTAAGCATCTCCAATCCAAAATTAAATCTAGAATCAGCTTACTATTTTGCAACAAAGCATCCTTCTCTCATGCTGCCAAACATACCCTCGTAAAACTGACCATCCTGCCGATCCTCGACTTTGGCGATGTCATTTACAAAATAGCCTCCAACACTCTACTCAACAAATTGGATGCAGTCTACCACAGTGCCATCCGTTTTGTCACCAAAGCCCCATATACTACCCACCACTGCGACCTGTACTCTCTTGTTGGCTGGCCCTCGCTTCATATTCGTCGCCAAACCCACTGGCTCCATGTCATCTACAAGTCTCAACGAGGTAAAGCCCCGCCTTATCTCAGCTCACTGGTCACCATAGTAGCACCCACCTGTAGCACGCACTCCAGCAGGTATATCTCACTGGTCACCCCCCAAAGCCAATTCTTCCTTTGGCCGCCTCTCCTTCCAGTTCTCTGCTGCCAATGACTGGAACGAACTGCAAAAATCACTAAAGCTGGAGACTCTTATCTCCCTCACAAGCTTTAAGCACCAGCTGTCAGAGCAGCTCACAGATCACTGCACCTGTATATAGCCCATCTGTAAACAGCCATCCAACTACTTCATCCCCGTACTGTATTTATTTATTTATCTTGCTCCTTTGCACCCCAGTATCTCTACTTGCGCATTCATCTTCTGCACATCCTACCATTCCAGTGTTTAATTGCTATATTGTAATTACTTTGCCACCACGGCCTATTTATTGCCTTACCTCCCTTATTCTTCCTCATTTGCACATGCTGTATATAGACTTTTTCTACTGTATTGTTTATTTTATGTTTGTTTATTCCATGTGTAATTCTGTGTTGTTGTATGTATCGAACTGCTTTGCTTTATCTTGGCCAGGTTGCAGTTGCAAATGAGAACTTGTTCTCAACTAGCCTACCTGGTTAAATAAAGGTGAAATAAAAATGTTTTTTTTTAAATGTCCTACCGCAGAAGTAAAGCAGAAATCGAATCCATCACTTCCGTTGTTTGGCTGTGCCCATAGCAACGTTCGAAAATTAAGTGGATGCGATTAATGAATCTAGTGTTCTGTTCTCCATGATGTTCAGATCACAGCGGGTACCAGATCGAGCAGGAAACGCATTATGACACAACGCCTCCTGTACGACTTCCATCTGCAACTTCAGGTGCTGTTCAAACCACTTTAAAGAGCACATACAGTAGATTACTCTCTATTTACTTCCTTACTTTACTTCTTTAGCTTTCAGTTGGTCCCTTTGATCATAAGAACCTTTGAGGTTAGCTGTTGCACTATCCTTGCTTCAGGCAGTTAGATTGGGTATGTCATTTTAGGCGAAATTAAAAAATATATATAAAACAAATTAAAGGGTCTGCTCCTTAAGAGGTTATTAAAGAGACACACAACTCAAAGATAGAATGAAAATCAAGATTGTTCATGTCATGACAGATTTCGTGTAGCTAACTTTTGCAATATTGCTATGAGGATTTATGACAATCCAATGTCTAATAAAACATTACCCAAAGGTAGACAGGCAGCACAAGGAAGTTGGCAGAAAAATACCATCGCGGGAAACTATGGTGCAAACAGTATACAGGGCTGTATTGATTAGGGCAAAACGTAGCAAAACGTTTTACAACGAAACGTTACAATGAGCGTTTATTTTTGGACAAGTCCAGGTAGTCCCTCTCTGTTTCAGTCTGTTTTCTTCCATTTATTGCCTAATGAACACAATCCAGGTAATATTACCTCATCACAAGGACTGACGATTAGGTGTTTGCTGAAATCTAACCAAGAAATGTACAAATGTAGCATCTTAATTTTAGCCAGTTTGCTACAGCAGGAAAATGATCCTGCAGCAATAGGAAATGTGAATTATAATGTGGATTATAATTAATGGACATTTTTGTAGGGTTTGATACATTTGTCTGAAAAGTGGAAATTACAAACTTCAGAAGCCTTTTTAAAACCTCAAATGCACTACAAGTTTTACAGGAAAGTTCTCCTGAAAAAGGGTGATCAAATTAAGATCCAACATCTGTAGAGTGTTTGCCTCTTTGGCATTTTATACTTTCTCAATGATTTAGCTTTAACAAATACACACAATATGTCAGAGGTGTAGCAGCATTACTCGGTTAGCATGAAGGTTATAATGGATAACTCTAATGGGACAGATAAGGCTGGGGGAAACAATTTCACTCTAAAGAAGTTAGTTTCTATTAGAGTGTGTTATCTACAGTGTGTTTTTTCATTGTCAGCTAGTCATGCTACTGCGTTTGTCAAAAGGATGTGAAGTATAGTACACTCTTAGGAAAAAAAGGTACTATCTAGAACCTAAAAGGATTATTTGGCTGTCCCCATAGGAGAACCCTTTGCATAGGAGAACCCTTTGAAGAACCCTTATTGGTTCCACGAAGAACCCTTTTGGTTCCAGGTTCTACATGGAACCAATTGGGTTCTACCTGCAACCAAAAATTGTTTTACCTGGAACCAAAAAGGGTTCTGCTATGGGGACAACCTATTGGAAATGTCAGTGACAGCTGTCTATCGTTGTCTCTGATTGGGAATCATACTTAGGCAGCCCTTTTCCCCTCCTTTCAGTGTGGGTAGTTAACTCTGCTGGTGGCACTATAGCCCTGTAAGCTTCACGGTTGTTTCTTTCTTTTGTTGGCAACGTTTTCAATAAAAAGGAAAATGTACGCTGACCACGCTTCATTTTGGTCCACTTCTTTTGACGGCCGTGACAGGAAACCTTTCTTTAACCACCTCTATTTGATTTGTTTTAATCAAAGTTGATCATCAGCAGCTAACACTTATTTACACAGTGTAAATATTGACTCACGACACACCCATGCAATGTGATGGGGGGGGGGCTCCCCTTTCAAGCCATCCAAAACCACTTCCTTGTGCAATCAAGGACCATGTCAGTGCGTGAACCAATAAACCATGATGTATTGTAAGTTGTATGTGCATGCCGTTCTTTGTATGTTCACTTGTTTGTACTGTAATTATGGGAATGAATTGTGTTTGCCAAGTCAATGGGTGGACATGATCTGAAATGAATGTGCAGAGTCCTTTCTATTAGCGTAAGATATTATATATCCTCTGTATTGTTAGTGCTGATAGTAAGCCTATATGATGGATGGCTTTCTATTCGTTCAACACTCTTTATTAAGCTCATAATTCCTCAGTAATAGCTAGGCTGTCCGCTGTGTTTAATTAGATGTCCTCGTGTCTCCCAGGTCATGTTTCGATGAGGTTCAGGGGGTCGAGGAAGATGAGTCTATTCCCTGTAGGAGAGGCTGCTCTGGGCAATCTGGGCCTTTCTGAGGACGACATCAGGAATGAGATGGAGAATGGTGAGGGATGAAGAAGGGAGAGCCTACAGCACATCCATAGAAATGGAGTTACTAGAATTGTATTCCTATGGGCACAACCACTGTTGAGAATGCCTGTCCATTCTCCCGGTGGAAATATGATGTTTCTCTTTTCAATCAGTTCAGGACAATGTTATCCATTGAAGTCATATTCTGGATACACTGATTGAAGTAAAATAAGTCACTATATACTATCTTTATAGCTCAATCATAACCCTCCATCACTTCTTATACTTAAATCACAATTATTTATGATTATATGATTATATTCATATTTTTATATTACAACTCCGATCTAAAGGCATACTATGATTAATAACCTCACAGATCTGTTTTATCTTGTCTTTGTCCAACAGAGGAACAGAACTTGGTCAAAGAGCTGGTTGCCATGTCAACGAGGGACACAATCAAGGCCATCCGAGACCTCCCTATGAGCTTTGATGACAAGAAACACATCAGGTACAGTTGTCTTGTCATAGGTCAAAAGGTGCCTGTTTTCGTACAGTTTTACTATGGAAAGTTTAACTTGTGACCAGGGGCAGTAAAATAAGTACTATGTACAAGGGTAGGTAGGTCATCGAGTGTGCAGTTATGTAGGCTTGCGGTGTGAGATCATTGGGGGGAACAGTCGCACACACAGACACACAAACACACATACACACCTTCTTGCGGTATGCAGGTAAGGAAGAAGTGTTTACCATAAGCGCATCGCATCGGCCAAGTCCAAAGTTTACAGCCACACAGCCAGCCAAGAGCACTGTGCAACTTTTGACAGGTCATATATTTTATGAAGAGATAATGCTGTGATGCGCGTATCATCATACGCTACATAACTGTATCAGACTGTAATCTTTACGTTTGTTTGATCTCTTATCTCCTAGGGGCCAAGTGTTGGCGTTGAAATCATTCAAAAAATCCCGGCAACTGAACTGCTTTTCAGACTGCTCGACGACAATCTCACTGGTGAGCAGTTTGACTCGCTGACATCTTTGTGTCTCTCTGTGTGTCCTCCTGTCCTGATGCCCAACTTTACTTCCTGTGTGTCCTTGTACTGCACAAGCAGTGCCCTATTAGACTATGGCAAAGTGCAACACTTCCTGTGGTTGGCTATCACTAAATCATTATGCCTTTTATGAGCAATACAATTTGCCAGGGTGACATTCTGTCTCTGCATTCAGCGACACTTGAACATTGGCAAAAGCAGAAACAGACTGCCACCATGCAGGTTACAATACAATAACTTTCTACTTACATTGAACATTATTACTGTTCCATCATCCACATCCTCTATTGACAATTACACCTATTCTGTGACAGCTGTGCTATGAAATCTATGACAGTGCATTTGTGACATACAAGACCCCCACCACTGTTCTCAGACCAGTCTTCCCCCTCAGGCGTTCCGCAGGTGCGGTGCTAACATGACTTTAGCCAAGCAGACCCTGGAACTGTGGCGGGGTACCATGAAGGAGGTCGGGGGTAAATTTGGCACGGGGGTCCTCTCCTATTTCAAGTTCCTAAAATGGCTGCTGATGTTCAACATCTTCTCCTTCCTGGTCAACTTTGGTTTCATCACCATCCCCCAGCTCATCTATCACCCCACGCCAGACATCCCCGCTGGGGTCAGCTTCAAAGGGCTAGAGATACTGACCGGAGCGGTTTGTTGTTGTTAACTATTCACGCTACTTCTGGTAGAGGCCTTTGAGTGAATCATTCCATAGCAGCATACGCTACGAATCTGATCAACATATTTGTTATACGACACCCGTACTGTAAAGTCAGCATACAGTGAACAGTTACTGTGTGGTAAAAATGTTTTATTTTGATCTATTTTCCCCACAGGGTTATTTCAGCCACACAGTGATGTATTATGGCGGCTACAGTAATAAAACACAAGGGACAGGGGGCCGGTCTGAGTACAACATGCAGCTGGCCTACTTCTTCACCATAGCAGCCTACATGGTGTTGTGTGGAGCCGCCCTCATCTACAGGTCAGTATGGGATGGGACTGCACAGTGATCATGTAACAGTAACATTGTATTGACCACTATTAACTCTGCTTTGGACTGTCATTTACGTCATGCATGGTTTGGTTTCCATGTTCTTCTTCATTGGTTTCAAGTGCCAGTAAATCATTTATCAAAGCCAGTTGATCTCACATGTATGATGTCAAATCCACAATGCCATGACATTCACATCATACCTTCATGATATTTATTGAACCTTTCCTTCATGTTGTAATAGTGCAGTAAAGGGACCCCTGTTCTCTCTCTTTCTCTCTGTCTCTCTCATTTCGATTCAAGGGGCTTTATTGGCATGGGAAACATATGTTAACATTGCCAAAGCAAGTGAAGTAGATAATATACAAAAGTGAAATAAACAAAACAAATTAACAGTAAACATTACACTCACAGAAGTTCCAAAAGAATAAAGACATCACAAATGTAATATTATATATATATATATATATATATATAGTGTTGTAGCGATATGTAAATGGATAAAGTACAAAAGGGAAAATAAATAAAAAATAATAAATCAAATATGGGTTGTATTTACAAGTGTACGAGTCTGCTGTTAATGATAATGCAGAGGAGGTTACCAAGGTTGCTGTTGACACATGCCACAGTAGTTATTGGGGTCAAATTTGTCTCCACTTTTGTGGATTGGGGTGATCAGTCTCTCTCTTGGTCTCTCGGTCTCTGTCTGTCTCTCTGTCTTTGTCTATCCCTCTCTTTCTGTATGTCTGTCCGTCTGTCCGTCTGTCCGTTTGTCCGTCTGTCTGTCCGTCTGTCTGTCTGTCTGTCTGTCTGTCTGTCTGTCTGTCTGTCTGTCTGTCTGTCTGTCTGTCTGTCTGTCTGTCTGTCTGTCTCTCTCTCAAAATTCAATTCAAGGGCTTTATTGGCATGGGAAGCACATGTTAACATTGCCAAAGCAAGTGAAATAAATAACAAACAAAACTGAAATAAACAATACAATTTAATTTTATATTTTTTTATTTAACCTTTATTTAACCAGGTAGGCTAGTTGAGAACAAGTTCTCATTTGCAACTGTGACCTGGCCAAGATAAAGCAAAGCAGTTCGACACATACAACAACACAGAGTTACATATGGAATAAACAAACATACAATCAATAATACAGTAGAAAAGTCTATATACAGCATGTGCAAATGAGGTAGAATAAGGGAGGTAAGGCAATAAATAGGCCATGGTGGCAAAGTAATTACAATATAGCAATTAAACACTGAAATGGTAGGATGTGCAGAATATGAATGTGCAAGTAGGGATACTGGGGTGCAAAGTAGCTAGATAAATAAATAAATACAGTATGGGGAGGAGGTAGTTTGGATGGGCTAATTACAGATGAGCTATGTACAGGTGCAGTGATCTGTGAGCTGTTCTGACAGCTGGTGCTTATAGCTAGTGAGGGAGGTAAGAGTCTCCAGCTTCAGAGATTTTTGCAGTTCGTTCCAGTCATTGGCAGCAGAAAACTGGAAGGAGAGGTGGCCAAAGGAAGAATTGGCTTTGGGGGTGACCAGTGAGATATACCTGCTGGAGCGCATGCTATGTGTGGGTGCTGCTATGGTGACCAGTGAGCTTAGGCGGGGCTATACCGCAGAGTCTTGTAGATGACCTGGAGCCAGTGTGGTTTGGCGACAAGTATGAAGCGAGGGCCAGCCAACGAGAGCGTACAGGTCGCAGTGGTGGGTGGTATAAGGGGCTTTGGTGACAAAACGGATGGCACTGTGATAGACTGCATCCAATTTGTTGAATATAGTGTTGGAGGCTATTTTGTAAATTACATCGCCGAAGTCGAGGATCGGCAGGATGGTCAGTTTTACGAGGGTATGTTTGGCAGCATGAGAGAAGGATGCTTTGTTGCGAAATAGGAAGCCGATTCTAGATTTAATTTTGGATTGGAGATGTTTAATGTGAGTCTGGAAGGAATGTTTACAGTCTAACCAGACACCTAGGTATTTGTAGTTGTCCACATATTCTAATAATATGCATATCTTATATTCTTTGCATGAGTAGCAGGAAGTTGAAATTGGGCACGCTATTTATCCAAAAGTGAAAATGCTGCCCCCTTTACCTTAAGAAGTTAACTTGGCTTTCAAAGACCTTAGAAAGGAAGGGTAGAATAGATATAGGTCTGTAGCAGTTTGGGTCTAGAGTGTCTCACCCTTTGAAGAGGGGGATGACCGCGGCAGCTTTCCAATCTATGGGAATCTCAGATGATACGAAAGAGAGGTTGAACAGGCTAGTAATAGGGGTTGCAACAATTTCGGCAGATAATTTTAGAAAGAGAGGGTCCAGATTGTCTTGCCGGCTGATTTGTAGGGGTCCAGATTTTGCAGCTCATTCAGAACATCTGCTATCTGGATTTGGGTGAAGGAGAAGTGGGGGAGGTTTGGGCGAGTTGCTGTCGGGAGCGCAGGGCTGTTGACCGGGGTAGGGGTAGCCAGGTGGAAAGCATGGCCAGCCGTAGAAAAATGCTTATTGAAATTCTCAGTTATAGTGGATTTATCGGTGGTGACAGTGTTTCCTAGCCTTAGTGTAGTGGGCAGCTGGGAGGAGCTGGCATGGACTTTACAGTGTCCCAGAACTTTTTGAGTTTGTACTACAGCATGCAAATTTCTGTTTGAAAAAGCTAGCCTTAGCTTCCCTAACTGCCTGTGTATATTGTTTCCTAACTTCCCTAAAAAGTTGCATATCACTGGGGCTATTCGATGCTAATGCAGAACGCCACAGGATGTTTTTGTGCTGGTCAAGGGCAGACAGGTCTGGAGTGAACCAAGGGCTATATCTATTCCTAGTTCAATTTTTTTTGAATGGAGCATGCTTATTTAATATGGTGAGGAGGGCACTTTTAAAGAATAACCAGGCATCCTCTACTGACAGGATGAGGTCAATATCATTCCAGGATACCCCAGCCAGGTCAATTAGAAAAGCCTGCTCGCAGAAGTGTTTTAGGGAGCGTTTGACAGTGATGAGGGGTGGTCGTTTGACTGCAGACCCATTACGAATGCAGGCAATGAGGCAGTGATCGCTGAGATCTTGGTTGAAAACAGCAGAGGTGTATTTGGAGGGCGAGTTAGTTAGGTTGATATCTATGAGGATGCCCGTGTTTACGGATTTGGGGTTGTACCTGGTAGGTTCATTGATAATTTGTGTGAGATTGAGGGCATCAAGCTTAGATTGTAGGATGCCCTGGGTGTTAAGCACGTCCCAGTTTAGGTCACCTAGAAGCACGAGCTCAGAAGATAGATGGGGGGCAATCAATTCACATATGGTGTCCAGGGCACAGCTGGGTGCAGAGGGTGGTCTATAGCAAGCGGCAACGGTGAGAGACATGTTTCGGTAAAGGTGAATTTTTACAAATAGAAGCTTGAATCGTTTTGGTACAGACCTGGATAGTAAGATAGCGATTAAACCAGGTGATGTCAATTTTGGATTGGAGATGTTTAATGTGAGTCTGGAAGGAATGTTTACAGTCTAACCAGACACCTAGGTATTTGTAGTTGTCCACATATTCTAATAATATGCATATCTTATATTCTTTGCATGAGTAGCAGGAAGTTGAAATTGGGCACGCTATTTATCCAAAAGTGAAAATGCTGCCCCCTTTACCTTAAGAAGTTAACTTGGATTTCAAAGACCTTAGAAAGGAAGGGTAGAATAGATATAGGTCTGTAGCAGTTTGGGTCTAGAGTGTCTCACCCTTTGAAGAGGGGGATGACCGCGGCAGCTTTCCAATCTATGGGAATCTCAGATGATACGAAAGAGAGGTTGAACAGGCTAGTAATAGGGGTTGCAACAATTTCGGCAGATAATTTTAGAAAGAGAGGGTCCAGATTGTCTTGCCGGCTGATTTGTAGGGGTCCAGATTTTGCAGCTCATTCAGAACATCTGCTATCTGGATTTGGGTGAAGGAGAAGTGGGGGAGGTTTGGGCGAGTTGCTGTCGGGAGCGCAGGGCTGTTGACCGGGGTAGGGGTAGCCAGGTGGAAAGCATGGCCAGCCGTAGAAAAATGCTTATTGAAATTCTCAGTTATAGTGGATTTATCGGTGGTGACAGTGTTTCCTAGCCTTAGTGTAGTGGGCAGCTGGGAGGAGCTGGCATGGACTTTACAGTGTCCCAGAACTTTTTGAGTTTGTACTACAGCATGCAAATTTCTGTTTGAAAAAGCTAGCCTTAGCTTCCCTAACTGCCTGTGTATATTGTTTCCTAACTTCCCTAAAAAGTTGCATATCACTGGGGCTATTCGATGCTAATGCAGAACGCCACAGGATGTTTTTGTGCTGGTCAAGGGCAGACAGGTCTGGAGTGAACCAAGGGCTATATCTATTCCTAGTTCAATTTTTTTTGAATGGAGCATGCTTATTTAATATGGTGAGGAGGGCACTTTTAAAGAATAACCAGGCATCCTCTACTGACAGGATGAGGTCAATATCATTCCAGGATACCCCAGCCAGGTCAATTAGAAAAGCCTGCTCGCAGAAGTGTTTTAGGGAGCGTTTGACAGTGATGAGGGGTGGTCGTTTGACTGCAGACCCATTACGAATGCAGGCAATGAGGCAGTGATCGCTGAGATCTTGGTTGAAAACAGCAGAGGTGTATTTGGAGGGCGAGTTAGTTAGGTTGATATCTATGAGGATGCCCGTGTTTACGGATTTGGGGTTGTACCTGGTAGGTTCATTGATAATTTGTGTGAGATTGAGGGCATCAAGCTTAGATTGTAGGATGGCCGGGGTGTTAAGCACGTCCCAGTTTAGGTCACCTAGAAGCACGAGCTCAGAAGATAGATGGGGGGCAATCAATTCACATATGGTGTCCAGGGCACAGCTGGGTGCAGAGGGTGGTCTATAGCAAGCGGCAACGGTGAGAGACATGTTTCGGTAAAGGTGAATTTTTACAAATAGAAGCTCGAATCGTTTTGGTACAGACCTGGATAGTAAGATAGAACTCTGCAGGCTATCTCTGCAGTAGATTGCGCCACCACCCCCTTTGGCAGTTCTATCTTGGCTGAAAATGTTATAGTTAGGAATGGAAATTTCAGGGTTTTGGGTGGTTTTCCTAAGCCAGGATTCAGACACGGCTAAGACATTTGGGTTGGCAGAATGTGCTAAAGCAGTGAATAAAGCAAATTGAGGGAGTAGGCTTCTAATGTTAACATGCATGAAACCAAGGCTTTTACGGTTACAGAAGTCAACAAATGAGAGCACCTGGGGAGTAGGAGTGGAGCTAGGCACTGCATGTCCTGGATTCACCTCTACATCACCAGAGGAACAGAGGAGAAGTAGGATAAGGGTACAGCTAAAGGCTATAAGAACTGACCGTCTAGCGTTTTCGGAGCAGAGAGTAAAGGGAGCAGGTTTCTGGGCAGGATAGCATAGATTCAAGGCATAATGTACAGACAAAGGTATGGTAGGAAGAGAGTATATTGGAGGTAAACCTAGGCATTGAGTGATGAAGAGAGATATATAGTCTCTAGAGTCGTTTAAACCAGGTGATGTCATTGCATATATGGGAGGTGGAACAACATGGTTGGTTAAGGCATTGAGCAGGGCTATAGGCTCTACAGTGAAATAAGACAGTAATCACTAACCAGGACAGTAATGGACAAGGCATATTGATATTAGGGAGAGGCATGTGTAGCCAAGTGATCGTATGGGTCCAGTGAGTGGTTGGGCTGGCTGGGGACACGGCGATTCAGACAGTTAGCAGGCCGTTGCTATCAAGCTAGCAGTTAGCAGGCCGGGGCTAGCAAGCTAGCATAAGGGCCTTAGAGGGACGTCGCAATGGAGGAAAGTCTGTTTTTGCCTCCTCGTGCAGTGACGTCGATAGACCAGTCGTGGAATTAGTAGGGTTCCAAGTAGCAGAGGGGTCCAAGTCCAATTGGCAAAACGGGTATACTGGTCCAAGAAATTGGCCGGTGGATCAGTTAACAGTCTAATATGCTATAGATAGCTAGCAGGCCACGGTTACCAGAATGGTCTTTCAGGGGATGCCGCGCCTAAGGGGCCTGTTATGTCGGTATTCCAGTTGTGAAGGATCGGCGGGGTTCCGTGCCCCGTACCGGCAGTAGAAGGTGTCCGGATATTGTAGCCGAGGAGTGGGCTTCAAGAGTAGCCCTAGCCGGGAGATGGGTCTATCATGGGCTAGCCCCAGGCTAGTTGGTGCTTGCTACAGGACGGAAACATTAGCCAGGAGTAGTCAACCCGGGTTGCGGTTAGCTAGCTGCCATGATCCAGGTGAAAGGGTTCAGAGTTTGCGGTAGGAATCCGGGGATATGGAGAGAAAAATAGGTCCGGTATGCTCGGGTTTGAAACACGTTGTACAAACTGGCTAGAGCTTTCCGAGCTAAAGGTTAGCTGACTGATAACTGGTAGCTAGTTAGCTAGCTAGCTTCAGTTGAGGTATTCCAGTTTGGAGGTAAATAGAAATACTTTTTAAAAAACAGATCCACACCACATTGGGTGAGGCGGGTTGCAGCAGATTATTTTGAAGTTGAGGTTTAGGAAAATATTAAAAAGAATGCGAAGAAAAAGATATAAAAAGATATATACATGGGACGAGACAAGACAAAGATGTCTGACTGCTACGTCATCTTGGATTCAAAATGAACAGTAAACATTACACTCACATAAGTTCCAAAAGAATAAAGACATTTCAAATGTCATATTATGTCTATATACAGTGTTGTAGCGATGTTAAAGTACAAAAGGGAAAATAAATAAACTTTAAAATAAAAATGTGTGTAGCAGACCCTCATGCCACATTGAGTCAAAGGCTTTTTTCAATCAAAAAAGCATGAGAAGACTTTGCCTTTGTTTTGGTTTGTTTGTCAATTTTTTTTAATTTTTTTATTTCACCTTTATTTAACCAGGTAGGCTAGTTGAGAACAAGTTCTCATTTGCAACTGCGACCTGGCCAAGATAAAGCATAGCAGTGTGAGCATACAACAAAGAGTTACACATGGAGTAAACAATTAACAAGTCAATAACACAGTAGAAAACGAAGGGGGGGTCTATATACAATGTGTGCAAAAGGCATGAGGAGGTAGGCAAATAATTACAATTTTGCAGATTAACACTGGAGTGATAAAAGATCAGATGGTCATGTACAGGTAGAGATATTGGTGTGCAGAAGAGCAGAAAAGTAAATAAATAAAAACAGTACGGGGATGAGGTAGGTGAAAAGGGTGGGCTATTTACCAATAGACTATGTACAGCTGCAGCGATCGGTTAGCTGCTCAGATAGCTGATGTTTGAAGTTGGTGAGGGAGATGAAAGTCTCCAACTTCAGCGATTTTTGCAATTCGTTCCAGTCACAGGCAGCAGAGTACTGGAACGAAAGGCGGCCAAATGAGGTGTTGGCTTTAGGGATGATCAGTGAGATACACCTGCTGGAGCGCGTGCTACGGATGGGTGTTGCCATCGTGACCAGTGAGCTGAGATAAGGCGGAGCTTTACCTAGCATAGACTTGTAGATGACCTGGAGCCAGTGGGTCTGGCGACGAATATGTAGCGAGGGCCAGCCGACTAGAGCATACAAGTCGCAGTGGTGGGTAGTATAAGGTGCTTTAGTGACAAAACGGATGGCACTGTGATAGACTGCATCCAGTTTGCTGAGTAGAGTGTTGGAAGCCATTTTGTAGATGACATCGCCGAAGTCGAGGATCGGTAGGGTGTGCAGAGTGAATACGTGGTCTGTCTGTAAAAAATTTGGTACAAAGCCAATTTGACATTTGCTCAGTGCATTGTTTTTACTGAGGAAATGTATGAGTCTGCTGTTAATCATAATGCAGAGGATTTTCCCAAGGTTGCTGTTGACTCATATCCCACGGTAGTTATTGGGGTCAAATTTGTCTCCACTTTTGTGGATTGTTGACCTCCCCCCTCTCTTTCTCTGCAGCATGGCCAGCTCGTTCAGGAAGAAGTATGTCCTTGCAGACTCGGGATTGGGTGGAGCCTGGCAGCTCCTGTGTAGCTGGGACTTCAGTGTGACTAACGAGAAAGCCGTACGACAGCGCAAGAACAATCTGCGCATCCAACTCAAGGTCACTTTCACTGTAATCTCGGAAACCAGAACCAAATCTTGTGTGAGCTGGCCAGTTATCAGGCTTTTACAAGCGACTAATGTCACTGTTTTTGATAAACTATTACTGTAGCTTTGTTGACCTCATGGCCATCTCATTACTGTAGCTTCGTTGACCTCATGGCCATATCATAACTCTAGCTTTGTTACAAGAAAGAATGTAATATTGCTGAACAAATCCCACATTTGCGAGACTAGATAAATGTCCTGTACTTGTGACTCAGTACTTATCTGCTCTTCCATACATAGAATACTCTGCACTCTGACTTGTTAGTGGGCCCAAATAGGATCTCTCTCAGATAACCAACTGTGAAATAACTTTGAAATAATGTTTCCATTCCCCTCCAGGAGTCCTTATCAGAAAAGGTCCAGGTGGCCCTGCTACCTCTGACAGAGAGGATGAAGCACTATGGGGTCTTCCTGGGTACCTGGCTCCTCTCCACGGGCATGGCCTTGGGCTGTGGCGCCAGTGTCTACTTCCTGTGTCAATATGACACATGGGTATGGTACATTTTATTAACTTTCATATAACCAGGAAGTCCCATTGAGGTCAGAAGAACTCTTTGCCAAGGGAGACCTTACGTAAACGTTGTGACACAATGACACGTGGCTTCCTGATAAAGCTTGTGGTAATGTATGATCCGGGGATCAGCTGACCCTGATCCATCTAAGTATGATGAAGACCAGGTGGTGATTACTTTGAATCAGGTGTGTTAGTGCTGGGCTAAAACAAATGCCTGCACACTGTGTAGCTCTGGGACCAGTGTCGATGACTATTGTATCAGACATACCCTTGTGTACAGTAATTCAAAGTGTGTCATAGTGTCTGTGTGCACCTGAGCATATCTGAATCATATAGCATCAATACAATACTACTTTCCTGGCAGTACAGGGTGTGGTCTTTATAATGGTGTTAGTAGGACATCATTGCTACACTTCCACCAAATTATTATTCTATCTTTTTTTCAATTTAACCTTCATTTAACTAGGCAAGTCAGTTAAACAATAATTCTTATTTACAATGACGGCCTACACCTGCCAAACCCGGACGAAGCTGGGCCAATTGTGCGCCGCCCTGTGGGACTCCCAATCACAGCCGGTTGTGATACAACCTGGGTTTGAACCAAGGTGCCTGTAGTGACGTCTCTAACACTGAGATGCAGTGGCTTAGACAGCTGCGCCACTCGGGAGCACCTAAGACTTACCCTACACCATTGTGTCACCACTGATTTATTGTTAATGGAAGCTCAAGTGTTTGTGTTTCCATCAGGAGTGTGACGATAAAGACTTGGGGAGAGCAGAATCAACAACATCTGCATCATCAAGACTGTTGCTTTGTGACAGGGTGTTAAAGTCCACAGTTAGCCATTGTTATGTAAATGCCAGCTGAAAAGTACCCAGGGCCTTGGCTCCAAGTCAGAGCAGGTCAGCCGTAGCCATGGCCCAGTGAGACATGGGTGCTGGCCCTCGTAGATGGAAACAGAAAAATTGGAGCCTTTTGTGTAAAACATCGGGGTAAATCTCAAATGGAAACTGGACACTTTATCTTACTAAAGCTGTGATTGATTATGTCCAGACTTCGGTGCCTTATCTTTTCTCCAGGCTGGTTGCTTCTGGGCACTGATCTGGGAACAGCTCACTCTCTGCAAATCGTCTTTTTAACATGGGGGAAACACAAAACTGTCCTTAGATCAGAACAAACTGACCTACTATGGTATCTTTCCAGCGGACGAAGCAGTCACCGGACAAAGCTTCCGGCTCTCTCCTGGAGGAGGCCGCTACTCTCCTCCTCCCCTTTGTGGTGTCCCTGATCAATCTGGTCGTCCCTCTCTTCTACTCTCTGTTCAAAAAGATAGAGCACTACTCCAACCCTCGCATGCAGGTCTATGCCATCATAGTCAGGTTAGAGATGGATACAAAATATATTTAAAAATACATACACTACCGGTCAAAAGTTTAGATACACCTACTCATTCAAGGGTTTTTATTTATTATATATTTTCTATATTTTGATTAGTTTTTTTGTTTACTACATGATTCCACATGTGTTATTTTATAGTTTTGATGTCTTCACTGTTATTCTACAATGTAGAAAATAGTCCAAATAAAGAAAAACCCTTGAATGAGTTGGTGTGTCCAAACTTTTGACTGGTACGGTATATTGAAATCGATTGATCAAAACTATTTGCTCAATGATCAATTTAAAGCAATGGATGAATTAAATATTACAGTAATGCGTAAATTCTAAATATGCTTAATAAAATATCAGAAAAATACAGAAAGGTCATATACTGTACAAGGTTTTAGAAGACTGATGTTTTGAATGACCTTTTCCTTTTTAGAAACGTCATTCTCAAGATGTCCATTCTGGGTATTCTCTGCTCCTACTGGATGAAGGATGTGGCCAATACATTTTCAGTAAGTCCTTTTTAACCAAATCACATGCATGCTTTCAATTTTTTGTTCACTGATATGTACTGTATGTTCATTCACCACTGTGATTCCAATCGTTTGTCTTAGTGCTGGGAATCCATCGTAGGACAAGCCTTGTACAGACTGGTTATTATGGACTTCCTCTTCATAATGTTAGGATCCTTCTTTGGAGAGTTCCTGAGCAAGTGAGTGGCATTTTCAAAACACATTTTCCCATAACGTGTTCACTTAAAGCTAAACATGCTACAGTATGCAGTAGAATTCTATACTGTAACTCATCTTTCTGTTTGGAGGGAAAGTTTCAGTGAAAAATGCTCTTCTGTAACTCCTTAGTTCTTTTCTCCACCAGTGTCATTGGGACTAAATGTATACAGAGCCTGGGAGTTCCAGAGTTTGACGTTGCCAGGAATGTCCTTGACCTGATCTATGCACAGACCCTGGCATGGTATTTCATTACACTGTACTCTACTGTGCTCTACTGTACTCTACTGTATTCTACTGTACTCTACTGTACTGTACTGTACTGTACTGTACTGTACTCTACTGGACTGTACTCTACTGTACTGTACTGTACTGTACTTTACTGTACTCTACTGGACTGTACTGGACTCTACTGTACTGTGCTCTACTGTACTCTACTGTACTGTACCATACTGTACTGTGTTCTAATGTACTCTACTGTACTGTACTGTACTGTGCTCTAATGTTCTCTACTCTACTCTACTGTACAGTGCTCTAATGTTCTCTACTCTACTCTACTGTACAGTGCTCTAATGTACTCTACTCTACTGTACTGTGCTCTACTGTACTCTACTCTACTCTACTGTACTGTACTGTACTCTACTGGACTGTACTCTACTGTACTGTACTGTACTGTACTCTACTGGACTCTACTGTACTCTACTGTACTGTACTTTACTGTACTCTACTGGACTGTACTGGACTCTACTGTACTGTGCTCTACTGTACTCTACTGTACCATACTGTACTGTGTTCTAATGTACTCTACTCTACTGTACTGTACTGTGCTCTAATGTTCTCTACTCTACTTTACAGTGCTCTAATATACTCTACTCTACTGTACAGTGCTCTAATGTACTCTACTCTACTGTACAGTGCTCTAATGTACTCTACTCTACTCTACTGCACAGTGCTCTAATGTACTCTACTCTACTGTACTGTGCTCTAATTTACTATACTGTACTCTACTGTACTGTACTGTACCGTACTGTACTGTGTTCTAATGTACTCTACTCTACTGTACTCTACTGTACTGTGCTCTAATGTTCTCTACTCTACTGTACAGTGCTCTAATATACTCTACTCTACTGTACAGTGCTCTAATGTACTCTACTCTACTGTACAGTGCTCTAATGTACTCTACTCTACTCTACTGTACAGTGCTCGAATGTACTCTACTCTACTGTACAGTTCTCTAATGTACTCTACTCTACTGTACAGTGCTCTAATGTACTCTACTGTACAGTGCTCTAATGTACTCTACTGCACAGTGCTCTAATGTACTGTACTGTGCTCTAATTTACTCTACTCTACTGTACTGTGCTCTAATTTACTATACTCTACTGTACTCTACTCTACTGTACTGTGCTCTAATTTACTCTACTCTACTGTACTGTGCTCTAATGTACTCTACTGTACTGTGCTCTAATGACCTCTACTGTACAGTACTCTACTGTAGTGGACTCTACTGTACTCTACTCTAATGTACTGTACTGTGCTCTAATGTACTGTACTGAACTGTGCTGTCCTCGACTCTAATCTCTGTTCATCTATAGCTCCATCTATTTTCAGAGTAAAACATAACACCACTGTGGATGAGATATGGTCAATTCTTATAACCATGTTTTTCTGTCTGCAGGATCGGAATCTACTTCTCTCCCCTCCTCCCAGTGATACAGATAATCAAGTTCTTCATCCTCTTCTACCTAAAGAAGGTAACCTGTTCAGTATGGTTCTTCTACCTAAAGAAGGTAACCTGTTCAGTATGGTTCTTCTACCTAAAGAAGGTAACCTGTTCAGTATGGTTCTTCTACCTAAAGAAGGTAACCTGTTCAGTATGGTTCTTCTACCTAAAGAAGGTAACCTGTTCAGTACGGTTCTTCTACCTAAAGAAGGTAACCTGTTCAGTATGGTTCTTCTACCTAAAGAAGGTAACCTGTTCAGTATGGTTATTCTACCTAAAGAAGGTAACCTGTTCAGTACGGTTCTTCTACCTAAAGAAGGTAACCTGTTCAGTACGGTTCTTCTACCTAAAGAAGGTAACCTGTTCAGTATGGTTCTTCTACCTAAAGAAGGTAACCTGTTCAGTATGGTTCTTCTACCTAAAGAAGGTAACCTGTTCAGTATGGTTCTTCTACCTAAAGAAGGTAACCTGTTCAGTATGGTTCTTCTACCTAAAGAAGGTAACCTGTTCAGTACGGTTCTTCTACCTAAAGAAGGTAACCTGTTCAGTATGGTTCTTCTACCTAAAGAAGGTAACCTGTTCAGTATGGTTATTCTACCTAAAGAAGGTAACCTGTTCAGTACGGTTCTTCTACCTAAAGAAGGTAACCTGTTCAGTACGGTTCTTCTACCTAAAGAAGGTAACCTGTTCAGTATGGTTCTTCTACCTAAAGAGGGTAACCTGTTCAGTACGGTTCTTCTACCTAAAGAAGGTAACCTGTTCAGTATGGTTCTTCTACCTAAAGAAGGTAACCTGTTCAGTACGGTTCTTCTACCTAAAGAAGGTAACCTGTTCAGTATGGTTCTTCTACCTAAAGAAGGTAACCTGTTCAGTACGGTTCTTCTACCTAAAGAAGGTAACCTGTTCAGTACGGTTCTTCTACCTAAAGAAGGTAACCTGTTCAGTACGGTTCTTCTACCTAAAGAAGGTAACCTGTTCAGTACGGTTCTTCTACCTAAAGAAGGTAACCTGTTCAGTACGGTTCTTCTACCTAAAGAAGGTAACCTGTTCATTATGGTAGATAATATAGGCCCCTTAGCAGACACTTCTTATCCAAAGCAGTGAGTACATATTCAGTACAGTGAAAAAAGTATTTTATAGTACAGAGAGTGAGTACATTTTTAGTATGGCCATGTGACCCCTGCAGGAATTGCTAGCGCAGCACTCCATCCAACTGAGCCACACAGGACCATGGCTGACTCAGGTGACAGTAAGCTGAACCTTGGTGTTGATTCTCTACCCTAGATACCATGCCATAGCAGAATGGGCCAGGCTCGTGTTACTCTCTTCTAAAGAGGGTGCTGAATGTTTCATGACACGCTTGAATGGCATAGAATTAGCTCTATTTATAGATGGTAGCGATGGTCACTAGGATTTTCCAATACAATGATGAAACATATATGAGTGTCCTGGAAATGAAAAGAGAGATGTTTTCCCTGTGGTACATACAGGGAAATCATTACATGTTCATCAACAAAACTACAAGTGGAAGGTGTCTGCAATAAAGGATTTAGTTGATCAAATACAATAACATGATACCTGTTAAAGGTCCCCAAAGCACACACATCCCTGGGTCGCTCCTCTTTTCAGTTCGCTGCAGCCAGCGACTGGATCGGGCTGCAACAAACACTCCAACTGGACCGTTTTATCTCAATCTCTTCATTCAAAGACTCGATCATGGACACTCTTACTGACAGTTGTGGCTGCTTTACGTGATGTAATGTTGTCTCTACCTTCTTGCCCTTTGTGCTGTTGTTCTGTGCCCAATAATGTTTGTACCATGTTTTGTACTGCTACTATGTTGTTGCTACCATGTTGTGTTGACATGTGTTGCTGCCTTGCTTTGTTGTTGTCTTACGTCTCTCTTTATGTAGTGTTGTGTTGTCTCTCTTTATGTGGTGTTGTCTTAGGTCTCTCTTTATGTAGTGTTGTCTCTCTTGTCGTGATGTGTGTTTTGTCCTATATTTATATATATTTTACATTTTTAATCCCAGCCCCTTGTTCCCCCAGGAGGCCTTTTGCCTTTTGGTAGGCCGTCATTGTAAATAACAATTAGTTCTTAACTGACTTAACTAGTTAAATAAAGGTGAAATAAAATACAAATAAATACCTCCCTGACAAATCAATAATGACTTTATTCCTGGATAATGTGCAGGTTAAATGTTACTCTCAGTTCTCCCTTATTGTCAAAGGTCATTGTTTGTTCACCTGTTCATCAAATCGGGCCGTTGCCAAGACACCGTCACCAGGCTCCTCCTCTCTCTATCTCCCTCTCCAGCTCTGTAATGCCCGGTCTATACTTTGTGTCCTCCAGGTCAGCCTCACCCAGAACTGCCAGCCCCCCAGGCGAGCCGGCAGGGCGGCTCAGATGCAAACCATCTTCATCGCTATCCTCTTCTTCCCTTCCTTCGTGGGGGCTCTGTCCATGGTGGCCTACACCGTGTGGACGTAGGTGTATAAGCGGTCAGGGCAAGGCTAATCTAGGGACTTATGTTATGTTAAGGCTGTCATAGATTGTAGATATATGGAGTGCTTCAGATTCCATCTAGTTCTGGATAAATATGGCTTGTTCAGAAGAACTGGAGTCTGTCATTAATTGATAACCAAGAGCTAAACTTGATTCAGATTTTGTTTAATTTTAGGGGCTGAGATAGTCTGTGGAATCATGCTGTTTAGCAGCTATTCAAAAGCATGACGCTATACTTAAACCTTCTAGTAAGAAAGTTGAAAATGTGCTGAAAGTTGGATGATTGAAAGTTGGTTGACTTTGGCTCCTTTTCTCTGACCTAAGCATTTCAAACTGCCATGTCTCCCCTGATCCCTCCCACAGTCTGCCCCCCTCAGACAAGTGTGGGCCCTTCAGGGGCCTCAACACCACCTTCAGTGCAATACAGATCTGGATGGACGATTTGAACAGGGTGGATGCGTTTCAGTGGACTGTCTGGATCTACCAGCACATCATCAGGAGTGAGATATTCTACTTCCTGGTCTCTCTCATCATCCTGTGAGTTCATCTTTGTTCATGTTGAGGTGGTTATGTTGGGTTAAAGTTGTGTTTATGAAGGTAACAAGTAGTTTTAAAGCACAGTCTTACGGTAAAGTGACAGTTGTCTTCAAAACGTGATATAAGGCATATAAGTCGTAAACTTAACTTGATCATGATTCCATGAAATGATTGATCGTTTGAGCTGTTTGTCAAAAGATTGACATTTTGCTAGTCACTCTTATCCATAGACTTACAGGAGCACTTAGGGTGAAGTGCCTTGCTCAAGGGCATATCGGCCGATTTTTCACCTAGTCAGCTTAGTGATTCAAACCAGCGACCTTTCGGTTACTGGCCCAATGCTCTTAACCGCTAGGCTACCTGCCTTGAAGCAGTATACCAAAGTCCTATCAAGCAATACATTCAGCTTTTATAGCGTTGTCTACCGGATCAAGCCTTCAAATACAATCTAGTGGCACTTTATGACATTAAGTGCCTACTTTGCCCTTTCACATACTGTAATACAAACTCACTGACTGACCTCCTTTCCACAGTGTCTTCATTTACATCTTCAGGCAGATCACTCAGGGACGCCAGCTGCTTATCACTCTACTGAGACAGCAGATTGTTAATGTGAGTTCTGGTGAGCTGTCTGGTCCGACGTGTCTCGTCCATCAGAGCTGGTGTGTCCAAAGTGGTTGTGTCTACGTTATGATGTGGTTGAAGTGCCGGAGTAATATATTTAGCTGATTTCATTTGAATGTGCAGTGTTGATGTTGTTCAATTGTTGTTTTTATGAATTGTATTGACTGTCTAGAACGTTCTCGCTCTCTCTCTGGTTGTCTCGCTCTCTCTCTCTCTCTCTCTCTCTCTCTCTCTCTCTCTCTCTGTCTCTCTCTCTCTCTCTCTCTCTGTCTCTCTCTCTCTCTCTCTCTCTGTCTCTCTCTCTCTCTCTCTCTCGCTCTCTCTCTCTCTCTCTCTGGTTGTCTCTCTCTCTCTCTCTCTCTCTCTCTCTCTCTCTCTCTCTCTCTCTCTCTCTCTCTCTCTCTCTCTCTCTCTCTCTCTCTCTCTCTCTCTCTCTGCCTCTCTCTCTCTCTCTCTCTCTCTGTCTCTCTCTCTCTCTCGCTCTCTCTCTCTCTCTCTCTCTGGTTGTCTCTCTCTCTCTCTCTCTCTCTCTCTCTCTCTCTCTCACTCCCTTTATTAGGAAGGGAAGGACAAGGCGTTCTTGTTGGAGAAGCTACAGAACCTTCAGAAATCCAAGCAGAACAAACTGAAAAAGAAAAAACAGGTAAGAGGATCAAAGAGAAATTACCTTGAGACTATCGAACTTAACCTTGAGAGTATCTAACTTAACCTTGAGAGTATCTAACTTAACCTTGAGAGTATCTAACTTAACCTTGAGACTATCGAACTTAACCTTGAGAGTATCTAACTTAACCTTGAGAGTATCTAACTTAACCTTGAGACTATCGAACTTAACCTTGAGAGTATCGAACTTAACCTTGAGAGTATCGAACTTAACCTTGAGACTATCGAACTTAACCTTGAGAGTATCTAACTTAACCTTGAGACTATCTAACTTACAATAAATACCTAAACCTCAATGTTATTTCAAATGTTATACTTGAACTATGACCCTTTCTCTCAATCAGGTCAGGAAAAGACAGGAAAATGAATCCTCCACTGGCATGCTCCAGGCTCTGATTGCCCGACAGCGGTTGGAGCAAGAGAATGGTGACAGCAGCAGCTCTTTCGGTGTGCCTATGCCTTCTGGCCACTCAGTCTCTACGACATCGAGTGCTATGATGCAGGCCATGCTAGCCAGGCAATACGCAGAGGACCAGGATGTAGCCAGTTATCGCGGGGTGCCATTTCCTGCAGACCAAACACCTGCGCCCTCCAGTGCACTGATACAGGCCATGCAAGCCAGGCAAAGGGCGGAGTCACAGAATGAGGACGAGTTTTACCGGGCGCCAGTTCAGTCACAGAACCCAGTAAACGCGTTACCCAGTGCGATGATACAGGTGATGCAAGCCAGGCAGAGGGAGGAGTCAGAGCAGGAAGAGGACGAGTTTTACCGGGCGCCAGTTCATTCAGAACACCCAGTGTCATCAACGTCCAGTGCGATGATGCAGGTCATGCAGGCCAGGCAGAGAGCAGAGGAGGAGGAGAGCGAGTTTTACCGGGCGCCTGCTTCTTCACAGCACCCAGATGCATCAGGCACTGGTAGTGCTCTGATACAGGCCATGCTAGCCCGGCAACAGGTAGACGAGGAGTACGATGACAGATACTGAGCATGACCGAGAACTGAACCACTTGGGGGGGGGGAAGATGGCGGACACAATTGAAATGTGACCAGCTGTAGAAAGCAGAGAAATATCAGAGGAAATATCAGAAGATTCTGACTGGCATCAAGAGAGGGCAGGACCACCTCTATGTAGACTGTTTCTATTGGACCATAAAAGAGTGTAGCCAATGGGGTGTGAAAATATGTCTGATATATGTATTCCCTTTTGATAAAAGAACACATTGTTTATGTACAAAAAAATATTTTAATATGAATAATATTTAATATATTTGTGTACTGTATGTATACATGATATGTGCTTAGCCTGTAAAATACTGTCAATGAATGTTGTATAAATGTAGGAATATTCTGATCCGTACTAAATTGTAAATACGATAAAATTGTATGGTACTCTATGTTTTTTTTTTCCATGAACAGCACTGTCCTCTAGTGGTAGGGATTGAACCTGGTCTAGATGTTCATCAATGAAAAGGTACTTGAGTAGATATCAAATATATACTTTGAGAATACATCCAAGTCACTTATTGTTCTCACAGCAAAGCAAAAAAACAGATACATAATGAAAGAAACTACAGCAAATATTTTCTGTACAAAATGAAACACTCTGAGTTTGCTATGGAAGACAACATTTGTTTATTGAGTAATTCATTGCAGAATCCTTAATCCCTATAAGCACAAAGTACTTTAAATAGAATACACAGTCATTGGTCATAATGATACTCAAGTAACATTGGTGTCCAGTGGTCAGTTTTATCCGATACTGAGTAATGTGCAGTAAACAGACCACTGAGGCAACAAACAATATGTAACTTCAGCAGGGAAATAATGCACATCTTACAGTGATTTCACAGATCAAAACCATTCTACTTTGTGACACTTATTTACATTTATATAGTTATGCGTTATAGGCACGGTATACGCTGCAAACACTTGTTTTGCGGTGCACATTCTTAAAATACGAGTTAAATGCAGTTTGTCACCCCCTTCCTAATTCCATATTTAGTAAGGCTAATAGCATGCAAAAACATCACATAAACAGTCCTATGATGTCCCAGGAAAATCAGAGGGCATTCTAATACATATCTTCTTCAAAGGGGCATCCCTTTTTGAACATACAAATGAATGATATGTACCCACGAATTCTTGAAGAATATGACATTAATGCCTCATCAGCTTAGTTCAATTGTCTGACCAAAATAGAAGCGTGTTTTACTCCAACGTTTGTAAACAAAGTAGATGTAAACAAACACCACACAACCTCAAAACATGGTTCAAACTATAATGTCGATATCATGGATATTCAGTCCTTACATCCATAGTTCTGTCTCTGAATTTGAGAGTGATTACATTTCTCCAACTCCGTCCCTCAGCTTTTAACTGAAACAGGGTGAAACGCTATTGTTATTGGTTGCTGCTTTCCTTGTGTGTCAGATCATCTACTTGTATGATCAGTGTGTACAAGGCTATCTTTCTTTCCATGACTATCAATGCCCAGACTGGGAACAAGGGAGTGACTATCCTGGCTCAATTAAGGCAGCGATGAATTCAATCAGAACGGATTCAGTTGCTACAGAATCCCCAAAAGACCCAACACAGGTGACGGACCACAATTGGATAGCACTGACTTCATACAGTTACTTTCGACACATCCCGGTGGGCGAAACGAGTTGAAATGACGATGAAATAACATCAGCACAACCAGAACATTTTTTTAAATGACATAACTGCGACATCATGTGAACCAGTTGTAACCACTTTTTCCCCGCTGGGATCCCTCCCTTCAGCACTGGTCTTCCCCCAGAGTCTCTGATACGTCACTCGGGTCTAACGACGCGGCCGGTACGTGCGTCCTAATACCACTGCTATACGGCGTCTGTGTGTACACCTCCACGGTTTGTGATATGGAGCGCAGGGAGTGATCGCGGTAGTATCCCAACGCCTCCCTTGCCTGCTCCTTTCGGATGCTCTGCACGAAGGTCTTGCGTTTGTGTCGGAACTCGATGACAGTCTTGGTGTAGGAGTTGAGGGTGGTGACTGATGCACCCATGCAGCAGGTGAAGGATGCCCAGGCCATGCTGGAAAACAGGAAATGGAAAAGATGGAAGAGAGAGAAGTGAGGAAATAGGCACAACAGATAGAGGAGAGGAAAATGATGGGGACAGAGAGAGGAAAATGATGGGGACAGCGAGAGGAAAATGATGGGGACAGCGAGAGGAAAATTATGGGGACAGCGAGAGGAAAATTATGGGGACAGCGAGAGGGAAATGATGGGGACAGGGAGAGGAAAAGGCAAGGAGGAGTCAATTGAAGGTGCAATCTGCATATTTAGGCCTGTCGCTGTTCATAGGGCTGCTCTTTGAATGAAAAACAAATGACAAGTGCCTTTAAAACAAACATATGGTTTAAAACAAACAAATGTCTTTAAAACAAACATATGGTTTAAAACAAACAAATGTCTTTAAAACAAACATATGGTTTAAAACAAACAAATGTCTTTAAAACAAACATATGGTTTAAAACAAACATATGGTTTAAAACAAACATATGGTTTAAAACAAACAAGTGTCTTTAAAAGCTAAGAAACGTTAAATACCGAAGTTATCAATCACTTGACAACAGCTCAAGTAATTCAGACAAATACTACACTAAGAAATAGGATGTTTTTATGAAACACTGCAAAACACTGCGAAAAATATATAATCACTTTGAGTTTGGGGATTTCTGTCATACTTTTTGTAAATATTATTATTCCCATGTAAAAATGGAAGGGTCGTAGCTTTGCAGGATTATTGTCAATCCGTCAGTCCCGACAGGGTAGGAATGTCAATCTGGGTAGATCCCAATGTAATAGGCCACTACTGTACATGAGTCTATACACTGTAGCCCCCATTTTCACTCACTGCACATGTTTATAATCCAGAGCTATGTCACAAGGGTTAAGATGTTTAGCCTGGAAGATTACAATTCTGAACATACAGTGTACATATGTCTTTGTGGGCTACACTTCACCCTTGATCCCCTTATGCAATTTCCCAATCGCATCGACCATATATATATATATTGGGGCTTTGGGACACCAAAGCCTAATCCGCCCGGTAACATGAGAGCTTTGGGGTTTTCATTAGAGAAGTGTGACGCTACAAAGGGAGACGTGGGATTGTGTGTGTGTGTGTGTTCCCTACCAGAAGGACCATCCGTAGTCCCAGTTATAGGGCCTCCAGTCTGCAGGGCCCAGGGTGACTGTCACCTGGAACACCTGTGTGTACATCATGTGGGCCACCATACCCAGGAGCCCTGCAAATACACAGATACCAGTATCACACACACACACACACACACACACACACACACACACACACACACACACACACACACACACACACACACACACACACACACACACACACACACACACACACACACACACACACACACACACACACACACACACACACACACACACTAGGACTTAGTGACCGCTAGGATGACTTTCAAAATCCCTCTCTGATAGCTGATGCTTCTACATTGGGAGAGGCTGCAGGTTATTTCCTAGTCAAGACCTACAAAACCAGCTTCTCTCCTTGCTAGCTTCGCTTTTCATTATGTTCACCACCGTGTTAGAATTTTTCAATGTCTACTAGTGGCAACAGTTGCATAGTACTGTATACTAGGGCCGGGAGTTTTCCCCAGACCAGACTCAACAGCGTTTTTCCCCCTGCCCATATGACGTAACCAATGCAATTCAACAAAAATCTAAATGTGTCATGAACAGAAATAAATCTGGGTTCTATGGTCGCCATGGAGTTTTTCCTGGTCAGGTCATGAAGCCTGGGAGAACTCCCGGCCCTTACACATGAAACAATAGCCTGGATCCCAGATCTGTTTGTGCCGTCTTGTAGAGGTGGTTTTCAACAGTCCCTCTGTACCTGAGAGGACGGTGAAGATTGCAGCGAAGGCGTTCAGTTTCAGTCCATCTATCATGTTGCTGGTGCTGGAGTGAACCAGTTCTAGACACATCAGGCTGAAACCCACTATCAACAGGACTATGTACAGCATCTCAGAGACCACCGACAGCCATAGGACACCTGCAACAGACAAAGCAAAAGGCATTAACAGTTGTTAGGGTATTGGAAATCAGTGAGATGATGTCGAATTTGAATCACTGATCATATTTTCATAAGGATGTGTGATGGTTGTGGAGAAAAGGGTTGATTTCTTTGATTGTGCATGCTTCATCCATCTGTTCATTCATAAATCATAGGACTGCATTTGGCAGGTGCCTATTTGAAGGCCTGTCATGGATACTAAACGTTTTATTCCCATAAAAGTCAATCATGTTGTTTGATGATTGTGTCCTAACTTAACCTATACTCAGGTACACATTTGTATTTTTTGCGTTTTTGGTCTCTGCCTATCTAACATCTCTTACATAATTTCTGACATCCATATTGACAACAGACCTGTTGATAACATATCTCAGGACGGACAGGCCACTCAAAACCAATTCATGTCATTTGTCTCTGACGCAAAAAGTATCAGGAATCTTCTCACAACTTCCAGAGCGTCGTCAAACTCTCACACTGTCTCGTTACGGGAGGTTGGAGTCAGACATCTCTTCCTACCTCACCAGTCTGCTATTAATCCTTCTTGACACTTCATTGCAGGAAGTGAACATTGGCTGGTGCCAGTATTTCCCCCGAGACGCTCTCAACGGGATAGGACAGAGGGTCAGGGGCGGTGGCGGGGATGGGGTTGGGGGAGGAATGTCCCAAGACTGAGACAGTGTCTTGTTTCGTAATGGAATTTTGGAACACGGTTTGGTAGTACTTAACTTTGGAGACAGTATTAACCCCGTACAGCGTTCTTATTACTGTGTAAGTATTCTTGTGAGTAGAGTGTAGTAAGTGTTGTACTTATTGATATGGTAGTATATAAAGTAGGCTATATGAACTACAGTACAATCCATGTCGTTTTTCTGTTTTGTTTCAATTGAGTTGTTTAGCAGACACTTTCTAAGTGAGACACATTATGACTCGCGAAAGTATGAGAGCTTCTATCTTGTTTTGATTGGTTGTCATTCTGCATTATTTGCACATGGATAATTTCACAGCTGTTATCATAACCTTCTCCTTTGACAGAGTGGGCGTGACCATAGCAACCCCACATCCTGTGTCCCTGACAACACAGGGAAATGGAATAGGGAGTTTATAATACCTCCAGTACATCAAGGCTGATATAGTCAACAAATCAATCAACTCTTGTGATCTCAAAGTTCAGGTTTAATGAATATGGAAAAGGTATACCAGAGATACAGAACAAGTTGTAAGAACTAGACCAAAGCCTATAGATAGACGATCCGATATAAAAGCATTCACTGTAGTTATAAGTCTCACAGGAGAACTTTCTCAAGAATTTTCATTAACAACAATCAGTAGAAACATGTGGGTGGATTTTTCATTTCGAAGCTCAATTAAACCTATTCTGCCTTCCTTCCTTTATAATATATTAACAAAGAAAGTTACACCAATCCTATTGCTCCATGCATTACTTCAATCTGCAACATTGGTAGCAGCTAAATACTTCATATTGTTAAAAAAAATCTGCACTGTATCATATCCAAAATCAGACATAATTAAAGTTAAGTTTAATGTGGTACGTTCATATTTAATTTACACGAAGGGAAAAAATATTGAGTCATAATATAATTTCCTCAATTGGAGCAACAAAGGCAAACAAAGTAACTAAATATCAGAAGGCAGTTCAAACATGATGCAGCCACGGTACCCTGCAAACATCCCCTCTATGCTGGTGTCATGACAGCCACGGTACCCTGCAAACATCCCCTCTATGCTGGTGTCATGACAGCCACGGTACCCTGCAAACATCCCCTCTATGCTGGTGTCATGACAGCCACGGTACCCTGCAAACATCCCCTCTATGCTGGTGTCATGACAGCCACGGTACCCTGCAAACATCCCCTCTATGCTGGTGTCATGACAGCCACGGTACCCTGCAAACATCCCCTCTATGGTGGTGTCATGACAGCCACTGTACCCTGCAAACATCCCCTCTATGGTGGTGTCATGACAGCCACGGTACCCTGCAAACATCCCCTCTATGCTGGTGTCATGACAGCCACGGTACCCTGCAAACATCCCCTCTATGCTGGTGTCATGACAGCCACGGTACCCTGCAAACATCCCCTCTATGCTGGTGTCATGACAGCCACGGTACCCTGCAAACATCCCCTCTATGGTGGTGTCATGACAGCCACGGTACCCTGCAAACATCCCCTCTATGGTAGTGTCATGACAGCCACGGTACCCTGCAAACATCCCCTCTATGGTAGTGTCATGACAGCCACTGTACCCTGCAAACATCCCCTCTATGGTGGTGTCATGACAGCCACGGTACCCTGCAAACATCCCCTCTATGGTGGTGTCATGACAGCCACGGTACCCTGCAAACATCCCCTCTATGGTGGTGTCATGACAGCCACAGTACCCTGCAAACATCCCCTCTATGGTGGTGTCATGACAGCCACTGTACCCTGCAAACATCCCCTCTATCGTGGTGTCATGACAGCCACAGTATCCTGCAAACATCCCCTCTATGCTGGTGTCATGACAGCCACTGTACCCTGTAAACATCTCCTCTATGGTGGTGTCATGACAGCCACTGTACCCTGAAAACATCCCCTCTATGCTGGTGTCATGACAGCCACTGTACCCTGTAAACATCTCCTCTATGGTGGTGTCATGACAGCCACTGTACCCTGAAAACATCCCCTCTATGGTCGTGTCATGACAGCCACTGTACCCTGCAAATATCCCCCCTATGGTGGTGTCATGACAGCCACTGTACCCTGCAAATATCCCCCCTATGGTGGTGTCATGACAGCCACTGTACCCTGCAAACATCTCCTCTATGGTGGTGTCATGACAGTTATAACATTTGAACAGCTAAAGATAACATTTGAGTGCAAGATGGCAGTTGAGACAGGATGCAGACCCCTTCATACTGCAAGAGTATAGCTCAACATCCTTTTATACTTATTTTTTTGTCCAGGGACCCCCTCCCAGGCAAACCGGCGACCCAGGGACCCCCATCATTCGTTAGCAAAACGTGTGCTGTCTTGTCTTATCATTAGGGGAATGATAATGGCAAGGATAATTACTTTTAAAATTAATATGAATAGATTTGGTAGATAGTCAAAATAATGAAAAACTAAGAGATGTTTAGCTGGTTAAACAAAGGCTAGCGATGTGTTGGCAAAGGTGAATGTCCAAGTCAAGAAAGCTTACCATCAGCACTTGCTGCACTGGTAGCCTTTTCAAAAGCCTATGTAGATACTCCAGTGACTGTAATTAGCTCCAAGGAGTGTAATTTGCTCAAATACTAGGAGTTGACAAATAAAGTAGATATTCTCTTCTTTTCTACTATAGGCATGTAATTGAAAATGTGTTTATTATATTGTTGCTAGCTATAGTCATAAAAATATCCTCGTCCCCAGGGGTGGATTGGCCATCTGGCATTTTTGCCAAATGCCAGATGGGCTGGTCCATTTTTTGCCTAGTGGGTCAAGTGGGTCTGTTTTTATTTATTTTCACAAAATGATTATTATCTGGCTAATAATGGGGGCCTGAAAATGGGCCGGTGTGTTAGAAATGCCAGGGCCAAGTTCTGGTCCCAGTCTGCCCCTGCTCTCCCTCTACAAGTAATCTTCCTGGTACGGGTGATGTACAGCTCTATAGCAGATGTGTTTACCTCCTGACGTATGCAGTGATCACTCACCTCTCTCCGAAGCCGGAGCCAGATCGATAAAGCTCCTGCATTTCTCACCTGGAACGAATGGAGAAAATGGAGTTTCACATCAAGCTGTAATACCTTGCATGGGTTCTTCAGGGACACAATTCACTCAGAGTATCGTGTCTAGACGACTTGATTTTCCTAATTTGGGGAAGTTCAAAAGTTCAAGAAGAGAAACATTGCGTGCTTGGCATAGAAAAAGGGAAAAGCCCATAAGTGAAATAAGTCAAATAGAATTAAAGTTTGCTGGATTCTAGCCACAAGTCATTCAGAGTATCTATTAGCCTACTTGATAGTAATGTATAATCTATTTTAGGTGAGGTTCAACAGTTCAAGAAGAGACACACTGCGAGCTTGGCATACAGTAGAGATTAAATAGCAGCTTCAAGGCACACACAAGTCATTCAGATGATTTAGTCTACTTGATTGTACCCCAAAAAATATAAATGTTTTTTATTTTTATTTCACCTTATTTAACCAGGTAGGCTAGTTGAGAACAAGTTCTCATTTGCAACTGCGACCTGGCCGCAATGTGACGAAGTAATTTCAACAACAAAACATCTATGTGGAAAACTGATTGGATTTGCAGAAAGTCATCAATGTAAGGGAATTTCAACTTTGACCCTAAATCCAATGTCATGGTGAAATGTTTTGTTAATCTCACAGGGAATTCACAATAGCTGACAACTCAACCAAATGTCAATCAAAACTAGACGTTGAAATGACATCAGTGCCCTGTGGGCTGTTCAAAAGAAGAAATGCCATTGTGTGCTTAGCATGAGCAAAGCCAAGAGCCAGAACTGCAAATCAAGAGGTCAGAAACAAGCAAAAGATCACAATTCAATTTTCTCCTGAGGTGCTGACCTGTTGCCCCCTCCACAACCACTGTGATTATTATTATTTGACCCTGCTGGTCATTTATGAACATTTGAACATCTTGGCCATGTTCTGTTATAATCTCCACCCGGCACAGCCAGAAGAGGACTGGCCACCCCACATAGCCTGGTTCCTCTCTAGGTTTCTTCGTAGGTTCCTGCCTTTCTAGGGAATTTTTCCTCGCCACCGTGCTTCTACATCTGCATTGCTTGCTCTTTGGGGTTTTAGGCTGGGTTTCTGTACAGCACTTTGAGATATTAGCTGATGTACAAAGGGCTTTATAAATACATTTGATTGATTGCCTATCCTAGTCTAATGCATCGGTAGAAGCTATTCTAGGGGACATGTGGGTGGTTAAAAGTTCAACCATTGCGTCCTTTGCATGATAAAAGGCACTGCGTGGTCAAGTACAAGCAGCCGGAGGTCACAGAGGTCAACGACTTGACCATCCCCACAGAGCTTCCAGTTCAATCCTTCCCAAATGACATCCTTCTGGCACTTCTTCTTCCTGGACATTACTGGGACATTCAGGGACCCCATAAGACCTTATATCCCTTGATCAAGACGTGATAACATGATGCACTTTTTCCTCCCTCCTTTCCTCCTTTCCTCCCCTCTTCCAGGAGTGATTTATTCTTTCCGTCCGCTGTTGCTTGTAGCCGCCCGCTGCAGCTGCTGGATTTGTCGTAAATCTAAAGCTTAATCAGGTATCAGGAAGATGGTGACAGCTGTTTAGAGGAAAAACTCATCAAGGGCCGTTATGTAATCCTTATTAGTCAACTGTGTGTGTGTGTGTGTGTGTGTGTGTGTGTGTGTGTGTGTGTGTGTGTGTGTGTGTGTGTGTGTGTGTGTGTGTGTGTGTGTGTGTGTGTGTGTGTGTGTGTGTGTGTGTGTGTGTGTGTGCGTGTGTGTGTGTGTGTGTGTGTGTGCGTGCATGCGTGCGTGCGTGCGTGCGTGTGTGTGTGTGTGCGTGTGTGTGTGTGTGTGCGCACCTGTGTGTTTGTACAGTCCCAGACCCAGGCCTGACGAGACAACACGTTCCCAGTATTTATTCTCGAATAAAATGTGACGCTTTATTTCTGTTCTTAATGTCTCTTTGATATTCCATCACCAGACCAGGTCTACTGTCTCCAACCAGATCTGATCCTGATGTCACTACTGTTGGACAACCTGGAAGTCAAGACCGATGTTTAGAGATGGGAAAGCTGCCATTTCCCCTCTTTTAAAGGTGGGAATGCTGCTAAATGCTCTTGATTGAGTCAGACTCAGTGTAACTAATCTAGCTATATAATCTCCAGAGACACCTTTGACTTAATGGTGTTGTCATTAACATGGTAACCACGCTTAACCGGGCACGTCATCGGATCCAGCTGTTGCACTTCCACCTTGTGCATTTGTTTAGACTCAAGAGTAAAGCTGTGTGACGATTTTACTTCTTGTTACAGACATTCACAGTAACCTATAGACCTGTATGGAGAGAGACAGCTACTGTAGACTATTAGTACCCTATAGACATGTAGGGAGAGAGACTACTACTATAGACTATTAGTACCCTATAGACCT
The DNA here is from genome assembly GCF_002021735.2 of Oncorhynchus kisutch. Lineage (NCBI taxonomy): Eukaryota > Metazoa > Chordata > Actinopteri > Salmoniformes > Salmonidae > Oncorhynchus > Oncorhynchus kisutch. The sequence goes on along the minus strand of NC_034193.2, from coordinate 49,296,057 downwards.
GTATGGAGAGAGACTGCTACTGTAGACTATTAGTACCCTATAGACATGTAGGGAGAGAGACTGCTACTGTAGACTATTAGTACCCTATAGACCTGTAGGGAGAGAGACTGCTACTGTAGACTATTAGTACCCTATAGACCTGTAGGGAAAGAGACTGCTAGGGTAGACTATTAGTACCCTATAGACCTGTAGGGAGAGAGACTGCTACTGTAGACTATTAGTACCCTATAGACATGTAGGGAGAGAGACTACTACTATAGACTATTAGTACCCTATAGACCTGTAGGGAGAGAGACTGCTACTGTAGATTACTAGTACCATATAGACCTGTAAGAAGAGAGACTGCTACTGTAGATTACTAGTACCATATAGACCTGTAAGAAGAGAGACTGCTACTGTAGACTATTAGTACCCTATAGACCTGCATGGAGAGAGACTGCTACTGTAGACTATTAGTACCCTATAGACATGTAGGGAGAGAGACTGCTAGGGTAGATTACTAGTACCCTATAGACCTGTAAGAAGAGAGACTACTACTGTAGACTATTAGTACCCTATAGACCTGTAAGAATAGAGACTGCTAGAGTAGATTACTAGTACCCTATAGACCTGTAAGAAGAGAGACTGCTAGGGTAGATTACTAGTACCCTATAGACCTGTAAGAAGAGAGACTGCTAGGGTAGATTACTAGTACCCTATAGACCTGTATGGAGAGAGACTGCTAGGGTAGATTACTAGTACCCTATATACGTGTAAGAAGAGAGACTTCTAGGGTAGATTACTAGTACCCTATAGACCTGCATGGAGAGAGACTGCTACTGTAGACTATTAGTACCCTATAGACATGTAGGGAGAGAGACTGCTAGGGTAGATTACTAGTACCCTATAGACCTGTAAGAAGAGAGACTACTACTGTAGACTATTAGTACCCTATAGACCTGTAAGAAGAGAGACTGCTAAGGGTAGATTATTAGTACCCTATAGACCTGTAAGAAGAGAGACTGCTAGGGTAGATTATTAGTACCCTATAGACCTGTAAGAAGAGAGACTGCTAAGGGTAGATTATTAGTACCCTATAGACCTGTAAGAAGAGAAATGCTAGGGTAAAGTACGAGCAGAGCCAGCAGGGACCCTTTCTAAAAGCACTAAGCTCATGTCCCCTAAACTTCTTACCAAGGGTTCACTGTACCGTAACTCAAAACTCCCATCCTATGTTCCAATGATTCTAATGCCGGGATAACCTGCTCTTTAGGCTATCCAATACTTCATGCCAGAGAGGACAACTCGTTATTCAAGATGCCATTTTTGACTAGTGGCGTCTGCCTACATAAACTGGGGGTGATTACCCTAAAAAACTCAGAACTTTGTAAATATCCTTAGCTTGCAGTTTTAGATAATATGTATGTATATGTCCCATCTGGAGACTGACGCTTAGTTACTATGGTGACACAAGATGATGACACATGAGAATGGCTCTCATAGTGACACAACTAAGGAATTATAGCAAGGACTGCAGAGTTTAATAGCTGCAATTATACATAACTGTGTGTGTGTGTGTGTGTGTGTGTGTGTGTGTGTGTGTGTGTGTGTGTGTGTGTGTGTGTGTGTGTGTGTGTGTGTGTGTGTGTGTGTGTGTGTGTGTGTGTGTGTAACAAGCCTTTATAGACCCTTGTCTATTTCTGAATGTATAGGGTGTTATTTTTGAATGGCAAGAATGCCTACTTAGAAACCGGTATTGATTGAATAGTTTGAACACACACACACACACACACACACCTGCAAACCTTCTTCCTGTAAATATCCATATAATTTTAGCCTTTACACTCCAGAGACCTCACTATAATTAATTGACATCAAGACGGGACAACGTCATTAACAACAAAACCTCAACACCTCACCTTCATCATGGATATTCTCCGCACAGGAGAACCAGATCCCGGTGTGGAACTGTCTGAATAGGAACCGGTCGTCCCCCGTTTCCCAACTGTACACCACTACTTTGGGGTCTGTCTCGTTCACTCCGTAATCGATGCAGTTGTGCGTGCGAAGTTTAGTGCACTTCGGCTTGGGGACGCGCTGCGTGCCGACGCACCAGTATGTTGTGATGAAAGCAGTTATTGAGAAAAATAGTGCTAAAAGATTCATACTAACAGACAGCAGTGCCCTGCACTTGCGAGTGGTCTTCATTGTCCATAGACATCTGCACTTATTAGATAACTCACCCACTCACCATCCATCCAATATGAATCAAAACAGGTCATGAAAAACAGGTCAAACTCCACCGAAAATAAGTTTCAACTGATGTGCAACATGTCGGCAATAAAATACATAATTTGGCAATTTGAAATGACTCTCCCTACCCGATTTGAGGGACGGCAAAATCTGAGTTTGAATTCAGCTTCAATCCACCATTATCATCTGTTCGAGTCGTTAGCCATTAGGTCATTTTCACACGAAGTGCCCTGAAATGACCCTCATCCGTTCGCTGAAGGATTGTCACGTCAAAAGATTTGAAGAGCTTGTTCACACAAATCTGTGGGATTTGTATCGGTGATGCTCGCCTTCAATCTGTGATGAGCTGCTCTCTCTCTCTCTCTCTCTCTCTCTCCCCTCTCTCTATTTTTTCCCTCTCTCAGAGATGAGATTACAGTTCATTGATATTTAATTTTGTGTGAACAATAATCAAACCATAGCATCAGACTGGGAATAGGATCAATAGTATTTCTTATATTTCAGAACAGTACCTGGACTGTTTGACTGAGCCTGTCTGGGGTGGAGTGCCAGATGGGTAGGATTAGCACTTTTGGGACTATTCCATTGGCAATGACAAAATGATCAAGTCTAAACAACAAGACAAGCCTATCATAAAGACTATCTAGATAGCCATTGTTCAGTGTTGCCATTAAGATGTCAACGAGTTAAGTGTTGCCATAAAGTCCATCTATAATGTTCTGCAAGGAGGGCTCTGTTCTAATTGAAGGGCCACGTCGACAGCAATTGGGTAATCACTCAAACGTCTCACTCGATCTCCCTCTCCCCTCTGACAGTGTAAAAGCCAACACACTATCACAGCTTATTGTGAAATAGACACAAATGACTTATTGGACACGAAAAAGTCCACTGTGTGTATTACATGATTTTCTGTCGTCATAATGCAACCTCCTTCCTTTTTTCATGTGCCTGTCACAAATGTCCAATAAGCAATTTGTTTTCCCAATAATCTGGGATACTGGGTTTGGTAGAGGCAGTGGCACAGCGGCTCTTCTCATTACTACGCTTGAGAGACAGCACGCTCACATGAGACTCTGATTGGATAAGCTACAACAGAAAGCCAGGATACTTCACCCAAAATGTGTGTGTGTGTATAACGTTGGTGGGACACAACAGTTCTTCTGATACATGTGTGATCATGAAGCATCACCACTGACGACAGAGGAAGATATCTTGATTGCAGTACTAACTGGGCATTATTTCAACATTTCAAAGGGTTTAGCTTGGTATTATAGACTCTTTACAGTAGTTGTAACAGACAGACAAATAGAAGGAAACATGGGGTTAGGGTGGAGTACACAGGAGGCTGCTGAGGGGAGGACAGGTCATAATGGCTGAAAGAGCAAATGGAATGGCATCAAACACCTGGAAACCATGGAAACCACGTGTTTAATATATTTGATACTATTCCACCTATTCCACTCCAGCTATTACCATGAGCCCGTCCTCCCCAATTAAGGTGCCACCAACCTCCTGTGGTGGAGTAAATGTTTAGACAGTCAGTGACAGGTTTGTACATAGCCTATATTTAGTAGGCACTGTAGGTCCTAGCCACACCCACTGGTTCAAAGAACTCGTCATTCTTTCCAGTATTCCATCCCATCAGTGACCCTACTCCCCTTGTATAGGAGGCAGCTGGACTCAACTGGGCCATTGTTGTATAACCCATAATCCATACATTCTGCATGTCTAGGGCATACGTTGAAATGGAACATGTATTGGCCAATTGTATGTGTCAGATAGGACGGGTTCATATTTCCATTGCGCTCACATGTACTGCACATAAAACAAGACAAAAATGCTTTCTTACAGGTTTGGCTCTAAGCTTTGATACACATTTTCAAGAAAGATAGAAATGGTCCACGCACACGCACACACACACACACACACACACACACACACACACACACACACACACACACACAGAGTTGACTGATAAAACAGGAAATCAAAATGTCCTAGACACACAAATATCAATCATCAACACATGCAAAGCTTAAATATACTGCAAAATGGATACATTGATGCAGGGGAGATCATGCAATGAAATATGATGATTCGGTTGAATAATGCTCAATCCATGTCAACAGCTGTCAACCCTGAGACCTCACGTTAAATACCCATGCCATTTATAGCCCAACAAATGGACACACACACACACATACAAAAGAGCTTAAATGGTCGCCATTATGTTACGCAGGAGTGTCGATGACAAGCGGATTACTGCAGAGATCATGACATTGCATGACATCTTTTGGATCCACCAGCCCTGCCTTTATTTTTAAAGCACATGCGCTTCCAAAGAGGTAAGAGCAGCAACATCGTAAGCACGGATATGATATGTATCCCAAATGGCACCCTACTCCCTACATAGCCCTATGGGCCCTGGTCAAAAGCAGTGCGCGACATAGGGAATAGATTGCCCTTTGGTTCACAGCCATAAACATGGGGCTTCACTTGTGTTTGGAGGCTGGTGACTTCCGTTTGAAGCTGATAGACGGAGGGGAATTAGTCTCTCAACAGATAGAGACTAAGGATTAGTATAATCTGCACTTTACAGACCCTCGAAATCAAACTGTCTGACTGGGTGTGCAGGGCGCTTTAGAATCAGCTTCTAGAACAGTGTTTGTTTGTCACAGGCTGATTGTTGAGTTCAAATCAAATTGTATTTGTCACATGGGCCAAATACAAACAGGTGTAGACCTTACAGTGAAATGCTTAGTTACAAGCCCCTAACCAACAATGCTTTAAGATGTTAAGATTTAAAAAAAAAAAAAAGTAACAAATTAACCAGCAGCAGTAAAATAACAAGCAAGGCTATATACAGAGGGTACCGGTACAGAGTCAATGTGCGGAGGCACCGGTTAGTTGGGGTAATATGTACATGTAGATAGAGTTAACTATGGATAGATTATAAACAGAGAGTAGCAGCAGCGTAAAAGAGGGGTCTGGGTAGCCCTTTAGGAGCCTTATGGCTTGGGAGTAGAAGCTGTTTAAGAAGCCTCTTGGACCTTGACTCGACGCTCCGGTACCGCTTGCTGTGTGGTAGCAGAGAGAACAGTCTATGACTGGGGTGGCTGGAGTCTTTGACAATTTTTAAGGCCTTCCTCTGACACCGCCTGATACAGAGGTTCTGGATGGCAGGATTCTTGGCCATAGTGATGAACTGGGCCGTACGCACTACCCTCTGTAGTGCCTTGCGGTCAGAGACCGAGCAGTTGCCATACCAGGCAGTGATGCTCTCGATGGTGCAGCTGTAGAATCTTCTGAGGATCTGAGGACCCATGCCAAATCTTTTTAGTTTCCTGAGGGGGAACAGGCTTTGTCATTCCCTCTTCACGACTGTCTTAGTGTGTTTGGACCATGTTAGTTTGTTGTGGACAACAAGGAATTTGAAGCTCTCAACCTGTTCCACTACAGCCCAGTCGATGAGAATGGGGGGTTTGCTCAGTCCTTTTCCTGTAGTCCACAATCATCTCCTTTGATCACGTTGAGGGAGAGATTGTTGTCCTGGCACCACACGGCCAGGTTTCTGACCTCGTCCCTATAGACTCTCATCGTTGTCGGTGATCAGTTGTGTTTTGATGTGATTGTGTATGTGCTGTGGGACATTGGGTGTGAGTGAAAATTACAATTGTTTTTGTGGATGTTTTTGTGCTAGTTATTTTTTCAATATTGAATGCAGATCCATATTGCTCACTGCCCAGTAAAGCGACTGATTTGATCAAGTCCCTTTGAAGTAAATTACCAGGCTCCTGAGTGGCGCAGCAGTCTAAAGCACTGCATCTTAGTGCAAGAGGCGTCACTACAGTCCCTGGTTCGAATCCAGGCTGTATCACATCTGGCCGTTTTGGGATTCCCATAGGGTGGTGCACAATTGACCCAGCGTCGTCCGGGTTTGGCCGGGGTAGGCCATGTAAACATTAATTGGTTCTTAACTTGCCTAGTTAAATAAAAGGTTAAAAATAAATAGAAAATGAGGATGAGACGAACCAGCCAGACCATTAAGACCGGATACCAGGAAACACAGTCGATACAGGAATCAGGGGTCAGCTACACTATGAACCAGACAGCTGCCCTTTGACCCCTAGCTTATCTGTGTGAATGAGGATGTTCTCTATGTACCATAGAAGGGCCAGAATGCTAGTATTCTAATTCCTAGTTCTATGCTTCACACTTCCACTAGTCATAGGCTCGCTTGCCAGGGACAAAAATTGGAATATGGTGTCTGTCTACACAAACCAGAGAAATGGAAGGATGAATGATTCTCTGCTATTGCTGATCTATTTGACACATGTATATGACATAGAAACCCACACAAAAACAAGAATGAGGGAAACATAAAATACATAGCTGGTGAATAAGGTTGTCTTGACATACTTTATATGCATAGCATTGAGAAACAAATCAGTCAGACTAAATCAATCAATTACGTTCCCTTTTGTTACAGTAAGTACAAGTGTTAACATCAGGAACAGACTAGAGTAGGCGAGTGAAAGAACAGTGATGAGGGGTTTCGGGGTAAGTAGTACAAAATGCCAGATGGTGCGAAAACGGATATGTGGAAAAAGTAGTCAGTTGACGAGACTATGTAAAAGATGTGTTAGGAAAAAAGAAAGGTTTTGTTTAATACAATAATAACATTTTTCATTGAACTTCCAGTCTTTCTGTATTCACAAGGAAAACAGTAGCACTACGAGGATAGATTGACAGTTTAAATCAGAACATTATTTAAATGAATCATTATTTAGGGGAAATTTTATGGAAAAAAATTAACTATAGGACGTTATCAAGCACATCAAAATATTTAAAGCGTCTCGAGCAGTAATCATTGACCAAACTACTACAGTAGCTACATGCCTTACCACAGACAGACAAACAAGGAAACCAATTCTAATCATTAGCCAAATTATTATTATAAAGGTGAAATGGAATGTAAGAACTGTGATAAATATCTGAGGATGCCTGGTCCCAGATCTGTTTGTGCTGTATAAGCCAACTCCTACGGTCATTGTCAAGGCATGAAAAACTGATCTGGGACCAGGCTACAACTGAGGTGCAGTAAGGCTTTTCCAGGATGGGGGAGAAGTTCATGTTAATCACAATTTTAGGGAAGCAAAATTCCGGAAACTTAAAGCAGGAATGATAATAACTTAGAGGATTTGAAACCATCATAGGTCATACGTGGGGAAAGGAAATGTTACTAGGTCCCTATATTAACACAGGAATGTCTCTCTATTTCCTTCTCATCCCTCTCTCCTTTCACGTCCTTCACTTTGGTAGCCTCGTCAACCAGACTTATCGTGAAGTGAAATGTGGGCATATCGGTCTGGTCACGACGGTCGATCACTTTGGTCCCGGGACTGGGAAATTAAGTGGCGCTCGACACGGCCAGCTTCTTCAAGTGGTCCATGAACACCTGTAGACTGACGTCGTCTGTGAGGATGGGGGCTCCGGTCTCCTAGAGAATGAAAGGAGACAGAAATGTGATGAGTATGGTGAAAACACTAGAGTAAAGCTTCCTTCAGTTGGATCAGATTCAAAATGGCCAGCAGAATAGAGAGAGACGGTGGTACATGAAGCTCTACCACTTGTAAGACTAGAATTCCTTTAAGAAAAATACAATTGACTCCCCATGATGAAACTCCAGCCTTGACATCACCCATTTCCAAATCAAGTCCACAGCTGTTATTGTACATAAAAACTGGTTCTCAGTTTACGTTTTGAAGAATGAATGAATTGAACATTGTATTACCTGTCCCCAGGAGTAGAGGTTGTTGTGTGTCTGGGAGGGGTTGACCTTGGACAGGAGGAAGCGGGCCTGGGACCCTCCGTGCTCTGTGTCGATGTACCGGGGCATGGGGAAGCGGGTCTGCAGGATCTCCTGGGCGTCATCCACGGGTGCTACCAGTAGATGCTTGAAGTTCTCGTACTCCGGCTGCTCCTGGTAACCCGCCTTACGCCACTGGGCGATGGTCTGGTGGAGAGAGAGAGATACAACAGGGTTATAGTCATGGTAGGATGTGTGTTGGTGTTAGTTGTATAGACCAGGGTTATTGTCATGGTAGGGTGTTGGTATTAGTTGTATAGACCAGGGTTATAGTCATGGTAGGGTGTTGGTGTTAGTTGACAATAACCTTGGTATATACATGGTAGGGTGTTAGTGTTAGTTGTATAGACCAGGGTTATTGTCATGGTAGGGTGTTGGTGTTAGTTGACAATAACCTTGGTATTTACATGGTAGGGTGTTGGTGTTAAGTTGTATAAACCAGGGTTATTGTCATGGTAGGGTGTTGGTGTAAGTTGTATAAACCAGGGTTATTGTCATGGTAGGGTGTTGGTGTTAGTTGTATAAACCAGGGTTATTGTCATGGTATTGTGTTGGTGTTAGTTGACAATAACCTTGGTATTTACATGGTAGGGTGTTGGTGTTAGTTGTATAGACCAGGGTTATTGTCATGGTAGGGTGTTGGTGTTAGTTGTATAGACCAGGGTTATTGTCATGGTAGGGTGTTGGTGTTAGTTGTATAGACCAGGGTTATTGTCATGGTAGGGTGTTGGTGTTAGTTGTATAGACCAGGGTTATTGTCATGGTAGGGTGTTGGTGTTAGTTGTATAGACCAGGGTTATTGTCATGGTAGGGTGTTGGTGTTAGTTGTATAGACCAGGGTTATTGTCATGGTAGGGTGCCAGCTGTTTGTCAGCTAATCTCTTTTTTGTCGTTTGTGAGAAAACTCTTAACATGTTGAGAATAGAAAATGACAGGGCATTGTGAATGAATGAACATAATGAATCTACTAATATGTATCCCATTTCTTCAAACCCATCACATCAGGCAGGTACACACACACACACGTCTTGTTTCTTGTTGTAATATTGACAGTGATTTACATTGTTGTTTATGCTCTACATGATGATGTTCAGTTTGAGATGCTAGGAAATAATAATAATTAGTAGTGGTGTTCCAGCTACTAATAACTAGCATTAGACCACCAGCGCCGTTGTTTTCTTGTGTGACCTCTCACCTCTCCATGGTAGATGACCAGCTGGAAGAAGGTGTCCATGAGGAGGATCCGGTCTGGGAGAATACTGCCACTGTCCAGGAGAACAGGCTGTAGAACAGACAGACGGGACACAACAGGATAAGTCTCACATCCATTTTCTTACAGAGAAAGGTGGTGTGGAACTCATTGAGCATGTAAATATTTGACTAAACAAATTAGTTCTTAGGGAAATGTGACCTAATTATCTAATATATAGACTGGTTTTGTAACAGAGTAGATTGGAAAACAAATAATTTAGAAAGTTGATTAGAATTAAATTCAATATTTAATATTTGATTGGCCGCATACACATTTTGCAGATGTTACTGCAGGTGCAGTGAAATGCTTATGTTTCTAGCTCCAACGGTGCAGCGAAATGCTTATGTTTCTAGCTCCAACGGTGCAGCGAAATGCTTATGTTTCTAGCTCCAACGGTGCAGCGAAATGCTTATGTTTCTAGCTCCAACGGTGCAGCGAAATGCTTATGTTTCTAGCTCCAACGGTGCAGCGAAATGCTTATGTTTCTAGCTCCAACGGTGCAGCGAAATGCTTATGTTTCTAGCTCCAACGGTGCAGTGAAATGCTTATGTTTCTAGCTCCAACGGTGCAGTGAAATGCTTATGTTTCTAGCTCCAACGGTGCAGCGAAATGCTTATGTTTCTAGCTCCAACGGTGCAGTGAAATGCTTATGTTTCTAGCTCCAACGGTGCAGTGAAATGCTTATGTTTCTAGCTCCAACGGTGCAGTGAAATGCTTATGTTTCTAGCTCCAACGGTGCAGTGAAATGCTTATGTTTCTAGCTCCAACGGTGCAGTGAAATGCTTATGTTTCTAGCTCCAACGGTGCAGTGAAATGCTTATGTTTCTAGCTCCAACGGTGCAGTGAAATGCTTATGTTTCTAGCTCCAACGGTGCAGTGAAATGCTTATGTTTCTAGCTCCAACGGTGCAGTGAAATGCTTATGTTTCTAGCTCCAACGGTGCAGTGAAATGCTTATGTTTCTAGCTCCAACGGTGCAGTGAAATGCATATGTTTCTAGCTCCAACGGTGCAGTGAAATGCATATGTTTCTAGCTCCAACGGTGCAGTGAAATGCATATGTTTCTAGCTCCAACGGTGCAGTGAAATGCTTATGTTTCTAGCTCCAACGGTGCAGTGAAATGCTTATGTTTCTAGCTCCAACGGTGCAGTGAAATGCTTATGTTTCTAGCTCCAACGGTGCAGTGAAATGCTTATGTTTCTAGCTCCAACGGTGCAGTGAAATGCTTATGTTTCTAGCTCCAACGGTGCAGTGAAATGCATATGTTTCTAGCTCCAACGGTGCAGTAATACCTAACAATACACACAAATGCAAAAAAAATAATGTATTAAGAAATTAAGAAATGTCAGTAAGAAATAACATTAAAAAAAAAAATACTGCAAAGTTTCCTAAGAGCTAGAAACTGGTCGACCATGTTTTTCGTCGCCATCTAGTACACTATAGAGATAGAGAGTGTGTAATTAGAGTGTGTCAGTGTGTGTCCATAGTATTTGGTAAGAGTCTGACCTCTGGTGGTCCGTGGAACGAGTAAGAGTACAGGATGGGCTGGATCATGATGAGAGACTGGGTCAGGTCCTGGCGGACAAAGTGGTGTCTGTAGTAGGAACACTCATCTGGGCTGTTGTTGAACACCTGCAGGAACGGCGACCGCCGCAGGTGGAACATAAACTAGAGGGAGGACAGAGATATTAATTCTAACGATTATAATGAAATACGATTTTTTTTATTAAAAAAATATATATATTATCAAATTATATACATATTTTTTATATTTGGGATATTGCTTCTAGCATCATCAAATGTTCCTGTCCATATCCCACTGAGGTCAACTAAACTAAGTGGAAGTTATGAGTTGTGATTATCTGTGCAATGGGAATATTCAAGATGAATAAAGTTAACGTTCAGTTTAGAGTGATTAATATATTTTCCACTTCTGTAATAAACATGACTTTTCAGTGTTCTGTTTGTGACACTCAGGTTGATGGCCACTAGACACAGTGCTGTGTGTTATGGATTAACATCCTGTCTGTTGACAGTGATTGACTCCAGACAGGAGGTACATGGACACACTATTGTGTGATTCTGTAGCAACTGACAAAGTCACTGCCTTTTGTTTCAACGTCATACAAGCCTCTGGTGTTAAGTTGTCAGACAAGGCCAATTACACAGTTCTCTGCTTCTGTACTGGGTGGTGTTAGGATACAGCCGTTGACTACTTTTTCATGTACATATATCCGTTTTGACATAAATATTATTTTTTGCTAAAGTTAGAGGTAAGCACTCAAGTAATCATTCAGATCTCGACGAGCTAGTCAAATCTATTCCAGTTCTACTCTATTAGAAGGACTTGTAATTGAAGGGCTCTTATTAAATAGCTCATATAGTTCCAGAGTGTACCACTAGGTGTCAGTCTTACCTGTGGGTAGAGTGAGAGGGACTCCGAGAGCTTGAAGGAGGTGGGGTCATCTTTGTTGAACTGACCGAATTTCTGACACTGTAACCAAGGAGACAAGACAAACGTCAGCGTCTTGAACTAAGGCATCAACACATACCTTCAGGACTTCAGTCAAGTGCTGTTAGTTTGGGTATCCAACACAACGTCCGAAACATCACAGAGGGATTTAAAAACTGTCAGCGAATTAGTATTCGTGTCATTCTGCTTCACATTCCAGACGACTCCTTTCTACATTCTTCTACAATGAATAAGAACAAAGAGACACAAGAATACAAAGGATTCTTCTATCCACAATCACCCACAAGTCCTACATACATTCAGCTATGTGAAGAACAACAGGCTACTCTCTTGGAATAGCCAAGGTGGGACCAATGCCCAATGACATTACAAAGCCTGTCACACATTGGTCAGCCTAGCTGTCACTCACCAGGCGAATGAGCTGTCTGTCCAGCCAGCGCAGGACGTCCGGCCCCTCTTCCGACTCGGCCCTGAACACGCCCAGCCTGGCCATGATGACCGCCGACGCCTCCTGGTCGAAGGACGACTCGATGTGCTGGATCTGGGACTGGGCGTCGGCCCAACTGGATAGAGGGAGAAAGAGGGAGTGCACAGGTTAGGGGCAGGGCGAGACTGACGCACGTGTGCGTAAGCACAAATCTAGGCTGCACGTCCACTTCCAGTCATTTAACAGGGCAGGGCGAATGTCAACCTCTTCATTTGTACGGCCGATATGGACTTTGTCTTTAAGCAGTGAGTTACCACAATGTGAGAAATGCGACGTCTACAAAATGCAGACTCTTGCATATATATATTGTAAGGGCTGTCAGTTCAGTCACACTTCAGTCAAGAACGATGTAGCTGTTCTGCAAACCCACTTCCTGTTTACTGTTTCAAAGCGAGAGAGAAGACTTACTTCCTGGCGACAGTGGTAACCCTGATCCTCCTCTGGGTGTTGGAGTGTTGGTACTGGGTGACAAACTGGACCGCTCCTCTACCACCCTGAGGGATTGGGGCGTTGTGCTGCACAGAGAAAATATAACTACAATAGTTGGTATAGGAGTACATTTAATATTGCTAAACATCCTGCTTGAATACTCAAAACCACGTCCTAATGAATGACTGAGGTGAGAATGATGAATTGTCACATTACATTGGTTTGGTCGACCCAAATCAATGACTACTTTGAGTAAGGATGAAATGAGGAACAAGTGATCAAAGGGAAGTGTGTTCACCTGATTGACGACCTCGAAGTACAAGGCCAACGTCGTGGAGGGACTGAGACTACAGATTTTCCACTGCGTTGTTCCTCCAACACCGACCTCCTGTAACAGAGACAAAGGGCCATTGAAGTCAACGAAAAACAGCTTCCCAATTCACTCCCAGAGGGGAAAATGCTATTAGAATAGAAGGTTGAACAATTCCACAAAACATTCCTGAAATTCTGGAAAAACCGGGAATTTTGGGAGCGTTTCTGGATTATTATTATTTATTTAAACCCTAATTGGATTCTGTATGTGCCTGAAAGACTCACATTCTCTGATATACACGGTCCCTTAGCGTTGAGGGAGACACAGGGCCCGATGGCCCCCGATACCTTCAGCTCCCTGGACGCCTTGACTTCCAGCGTGCCTCCGAAGGCCATGCGGAACTCTCCGTTGTGGTCCTTACTGAACACCCTCTGGAAGGTCTGCTTGAACAGAGAGGTGTTGAAGGAGTCGCCCATCGCTATGTGACCTCTGAGAGGACGGAAACCCGGGAGGAAAAAAAAAACATGAATGAACATCAGCAGCATAATTCCAATACAAATACAAAAATGAAAAGTCAATGAGCTAGTGAGGATGAAGTCTCTGGAAAAGTCATTCTATCGAATGTAGAGGAATTGTACAAAAGCTATTTCTTATTCAGATCAAATAAAAGCTTCAGTAGACAGTTCTCAAATCACCAGGGACATGAGGGATTCAGCACAACTAGGGGAATCAGGTGAAGACAGGATACAGGTCAGGCGTAGGTCGTCTGAGACTGGTACTAACCCAGTGAGGTTGGATAAACATTTCATCTCTAGAAGTCCGGTCTGATCCAAGGCACAGGCGTAGATGTCAATACTGTGGCCGTTCACTGCCGCACGGTTCGCCAAGGCGTCGTAGTACTGAATAAAACAAAACAAGGGAACCGTTTGCAACATATACAAACAGTGCTGGGAAGCACCTTGAGAACTCTTTGGAGCATCGGTGTCCATGAACATACCTCAACAGAAGAGGTATGGAGAGAGAAGAGAGCGCAAACTTGAGCGAAATATTTGACACATCGTGAGAGCTTGACGTGAGTGAAAGAAAAATAATTAAGCTAAACTACATTAAGACAAAAATCGCTTAAGTTGTTTCATCCATCTTAGCTCTAAAAACTAGCGTAGTCTTAAAGATGGAATCCGCAGTGGAGGGAAGCCGCTAGCCGCCCCAACACCATTGTTATTGTTTTTGTTGCCGAGCTAAGGAGTGTCGCACAGCATGGTAAAACAAAATTGCACCAATGGAGGCTGCAAAGGGGAGGATGGCTCATAATAATGTCTGGAATAGAGAGAAGGGAATGGCATCAAACACATGGAAAGCATTTGTTGATGTATTTGATAACATTCTACCTATAAAAGTTCCAGCCATTACCACGAGCCCGTCCTCCCCAATTAAGGTGCCACCAACCTCCTGTGAATTGCACCACGTATTGTGTTCTATCGTGCGTGCAATGACATCCGAGAAAAATATGTATTCGTTGTTTCCAGTAACTTCTGTTGTTGTTGTAATATAAAGGATGTGGCAGTTCTACCAATTAAGGATTCCAGCTTTAACTCTAAAAACTAGCCCACTAAGGACAGAGACAAAACAACAACTTGTACAAGATAACCAACCCACATACAAGTTCTCTTTTTCAGTGTCCATGTACGACATGGACAATAAAACTTCCATTCTGCGCTATCCATTCTGCGCTATCCATTCTGCGCTATCCATTCTGCGCTATCCATTCTGAGCTATCCATTCTGCGCTATCCATTCTGTTATTCTTGGACTGACCTTGGTGGCTTTCTTCAGATGCCGCGCGTTGTCCTTGGTGATGTCATGCCAGGAGCGGATGGGGGTCTTGAGTTCGTCTCCCACCACCATCCCGGGGCCCTGGGTGGGGGGTCCGCCCATGAACATCATCACACGGGCCCCTGTGTTGGGAAACGTACCCTGGGGGTGGAAAGACGGTGGCTATGGTCAGGATTTGATTTATTTATTTGAGTAATTCAACCATGGTATCAAACATGGCATTTCTGAGATGTGACTGCCAACACAGAAGCTGCCATTAGGTTATTGTAGTCTGATTTAACTGCAGTATGATATAACGGAATGTACTGGGAATTTCCAGGTGAACAATAACGACAGCAATCGTTGATAACAGCAATCGAAATCCCGTCGGTTTTAAGAAGTTGGAACAGGGAGACACCTCCAGAACAGATGCAGAGAAAATGTCTGTTATTCAGTAACCCCTACATTCTAATCTCACAGAACCAATGCTCTGTAAAAACCTGCTGAGAGGCTTGTAGGAAGTCACAACATCAGCCGCTACGGAATCACAGTGTCACAGAAGACATTAACAATCAGTGTCCTGTGTCCTTGTACCTCCAGTCTGGCATCACCATCAACAGATATGACAACAATCCAGAACATTCAGTATCAATTCTAGTGACCACCAACCCGTACACAAATGACTGTCCCAAACAGAACACGGGATATACTGTGTATTACATGAAGGGAAAACATACACTGAGCATTGTGTTAATTACTCTAAACTGAATCATTTCCCCATTACAGTAACATCCCAAGTGATTTGACTGTGAAATTGTATGCAAATGCTCCCTCAGTCACGGTAAGGATTCACCAAACTACCGATATCCCTTCAAAAAACTCATTCATATTAAGTTACCATACAGACCAGAGGCCGGTTTCCCAAAAGCACCTTAAGGGGAAGTTCATCGTTAGAACCATCAGAATGGATGAAGTTAGACTTCAGATGTTTCTCTCTAATCATTACATTATCAGTAGACATCAGCACCAGAGGACCGGACAGCAGGGAACACAGCTGTTTTAACATGTACCTACAGCATGTTAGCTGTGTTACCAGAGACAGGAAGAGAGGATAGTGGAGAGAGAGAGGGAGCAATAAGGCAAAAAGAAATAAGCTGACCTTTGACCTAAGAAAGTATGAGTGGTACTATTGGCAGACCTAACTGAAGAGATAATGTCAGTGTGTGTGTGTGTGTGTGTGTGTGAGAGAGGAAGTGTGTGAAAGGTTAGTTGAAACCTGTGACATGTCAGAGCGGGTAAAGTTCAGTTTAGTTGTGTGTGTGTAAGTGTGTGTGTGTATGCACGCTTATGTAACTGTTCTTACCTCCAGCAGGCCCACGGCGATGGACAGTGCTATTCCAGTAGACCGCAGTGGTCTCTTCCCCTGTGGTACAGGCCAGGGGTCTCTCTGCAACTCTCCCAACAGGTCTGTCAGGTTCATGTCTACCTTATGGACCGGCTGCAGGAACCGACAGGTGACGGCTGGATCCTGAGGGGCCGCGGGACGACTCTGAGGCCCAGATGCCGCTGGGTTCGTCAGGCCAAGCATCTCCTGAAAGAGAGAAAGAGAGCTATGAGTTCTCATGGACTTTCAACAATGGTATTGTGGAATATTGCATGGCAGCCTAAGAGTTTCTCTTGTCCTGGCCAGTCTCTTGACTGTATTCTATATAGGCCTAACGCTCTGACTGTACACAATATCATATATAACACTGTATTTATACAACACTGTATTTCAAAGTACCTCTGACAATGTTCTTGAATATTACATGGCAGACTAAGGGAGTTTTCCCTGTCGGCTGTATTCTGTATAGGCCTAACGCTCTGTTTCTGGGTGTTAGGAACCTAGGGCTTTTTCTCTGTATAGAACACTACCCCTGTAGTGGCATAGACCCATTCTATGTCATTCAGAACCATCCCGAAGAGCCAATCATATCTTCTTATCCTATCTTGTGACACCTGGCTGTCTTTGACCTGTATCCTGTCCCCATTCTACTGTTTTATTGTCATTTAATTTCCAATTGATACAAGGACACCTAGACACGATCATATGACAAACGACCACAACAAAGATCCTATTCCATTTCTATGGACAAAGCAGACTTTGACCTAGATCAGAGGTCTCAAACATACGTCCCTCGGATCAAATGCGGTCCTTGAAAGATTTAATGCGGCCCGCGGTTGTCGTCATAAATATAGCCTACAGTCATCTTAGTACAACTAATCCAGACCTTTTCCCAAAACGAATGAATGCATTTTCAAGACTACTTGCCTTCCCGTATGTAACAGTTACTGACTGACCTGGATCTGTTTGGAGGAAAGCTCCTTGGTTCCTCTGAACACGTAGCTCTTTGCAATGCCCTCGCAGCTCAGCTCGTGGACCTGCACCATGCGTCCGAAGGTGATGAGGCCGACCAGGGCGTTGGGGGGCAGCAGGGACAGGGACATCTGCAGGGACTCCTTCAGGGCCTGCAGGTCCTCCTCCTCCAGACACGTGTCCACCACGTACAGGAAGATGAGGGGGTTCGGGGGGCCGCGCTACATTGGTGGCAGAGACGGGATTGGAGAGGTTATTTTACAGAAACAAAGTGCTGGGTCTTTAGTTTTGAGTTGACATGGTTTTTCTATGTGTTTTGAGTTCTTCCATGTTGGGATGGTGTCACATGACACTGAGGTCAAGTGACTTTTGTAACCCGATATCACTTTGTAAATTGACAACGTCCATTACAATAAACAGCAATGACAAAGAATGTCTAAATAAATGATCAACTTTTATTTGTTATTTTACCAGGTAAGTTGACTGAGAACACATTCTCATTTGCAGCAACGACCTGGGGAATAGTTACAGGGGAGAGGAGGGGGATGAATGAGCCAATTGTAAACTGGGGATTATTAGGTGACCGTGATGGTTTGAGGGTCAGCTTGGGAATTTAGCCAGGACACCGGGGTTAACACCCCTACTCTTACAATAAGTGCCATGGGATCTTTAATGACCTCAGAGAGTCAGGACACCCGTTTAACGTCCCGTCCGAAAGACGGCACCCTACACAGGGCAATGTCCCCAATCACTGCCCTGGGGCATTGGGATATTTTTTTTTTTTTAGACCAGAGGAAAGAGTGCCTCCTACTGGCCCTCCAACACCATTTCCAGCAGCATCTGGTCTCCCATCCAGGGACTGACCAGGACCAACCCTGCTTAGCTTCAGAAGCAAGCCAGCAGTGGTATGCAGGGTGGTATGCTGCTGGTACCTAAAACTTAAAAAGTGATGGTAATGTCATGTGGCGTGTATATTTTTCAGTACATTCTTTGTGGCTGGTAACTCAACTTGAGGATCAAAGAAACATTCATATTTGATGAAGCAATTTTGTGGGTTGAGACTCACAACTACAAAGCCAGGCCGCGTGTACAGAACATAATGTCTATGTTCAGAGTTCAGAGATCTCTATGTGGAACTGTACGTGTTTACCTGCACTATGTACTCAATGGTTGAGAACTGTGGCATGAGCTCAGCCGGCTGGTTTACGTCCGAGATGCCGGCGTATGACGGGGGGAACTGTGAAGGAGAGAACGAGAAGACAAAAATGGTTAGCTTCACCTGCTAGAGGAATGTAGACAGGCCACTTTAAAAGATATTCCTATATGACTAGTATAAACACAGGAATGTATGTAGTCCGCCTACAGATATGACTATTGGTACATTATGCGTACATTATGCACCTCGGTATTCTATGGTGGAATAGTGTTTGGTCATACAGCTCAGTATAGTCCATTGTGGTGTACTCACTGGGTTTCTTTGGAAGCAGAAGTTGCACGCCCATATTTTGGCTCTGTAGTCAACTTGGCTACAAAGGAAGACAGAGCTACTTGGATACAGTGTACAGCAGCAGTCAAACAGACCTGTCACATAGCCTGAGGCTTTTAGAGCAGATGTACATTGGATTGTTAAGGTGTGGATAGGGTTCATCCACCACACCTGTCCCTGAGTGATATAGCTACACCTAAGCATTCATAAAGATATTAAAAACTTAGTTGGTGATCCCTTTCTTCTCCTACTCTTCCCTTCACCCGAGATGTAAGTTCCCAGAATAATAAAATGCTGAAGTTGAAAACAAAGAGATGCCATGTAAGTCGTATAGCTTAGCTTCTAGCTAAGTGCTTGTAAAAACATCAACAAGCAACAATTAAAAAACACTCACTCAGCCTAAAACAACAACATTCACCTCCACTCCTCAAATACTCACCATAGCGGGTTTAGTACGGCCTTGCAGTTGGCCCTGCTACAGAGGACCGGTTCGTACTGCACCGGTGGCAGGTCTGGCCTCTCCTTGAGTGGGGTGAAGAGGCAGGAGACAGGCACTACCAGCCGGGTAGCTTCCAGCCTGCTCGAGGGCCACAGGTTCCAGCTAAAACGCACGCCGTCCCGATCCTCATTCTGTTGGATAAACTCCTGGTATGTCGCCATGGCAACTTCAATGGGAAAGAAAGTGAAGGGATTCTTAATAAACTCGTCTGGTTAAATAAAGGTTAAATAAATAAATAAATATGGAGCGAAGTTAGCTAGAGCTAGTTTAGCTATCGGACTAAGGGCAGGTAGTCTGTCGTAGCTTCTCCGAGAGCTGTTTGAGGAGTCTGGAGTTAAATAAAACCTGTTTGGGATGTTTTGATACTTAAGAATCCCTGAGCTAATTTTGAATCCTACGCAAATATTGGTCACACCTATTTCAACTACGTAACATTTCAGGGACGAGTGAGTCTTGGGCTTACATGCCTCGGGAGGTATGAATGGCAGTAACCAGATGTCTTAGATATCTATAGCTCTGGAAGTCCAGACATATGCTGTGTTTTGGACAATCATGTGACATGTACAATTTTTTTTATCTGATCTTATCTAGAAATGAGAAATACACCAAAAGAAATGTCATATATTGTCTGACGGTGGCATTGGAACATCTGACGTGAAAAGGGGACATTTTTAGTTCAATGGTAAAAATACAGGCATGTCACATGATTGCACAAAACACAGGGCCCTAGTTATGGAATGTTATGGAAGAGACCACCACCACTTGATGGTCTTCTGACACACTTATCAAGACAGAACTGTCTGTTCCAAACCATAGTTCACTTCAGCTATCTAATTCAGATATGAACCAAAATGAACACGCACCTCTCCACTCTCTCATTCAGGGGAACCCTCCGCGTCAAACAGCTCTACCAGGTGATTGACAGCTGGCCTACAGGACCCTTCACTCGAAGTAGCAACGATCCATTGATTACACAACGGAGTGCTTAAATGGACAGACTAAAAACGGTCTCTTCTAGCTATGCTATATACTGGCACATCTTAGCTATTACTGGCCATTACTAGGAACCAAATGATGATCATCTTGGCAACATTTAGCTACACGCATGTTGTAGTAGTTAAATGGTTAGACGGGTATCACAAATCACATTTTAGGATCTCGTCCCTGGTAGTCGTCCCTTCCTGAAAGGAGGCGGATGCTAGTAGCAGCAACAAGCTAGTTAGCGACAGGTTCTAGTTGATCCTAGGTAACGTTAGCTAACGTCAGTTAGCATTTTTATCAAATTCCGGGAGTGTTTCTAAAGTCAATCTGCCATCGACATATCATGTTAACTTGCATGATCGTGTTTTATATCAAGTTATATTAACGATACATGTTAACTAGGCTAGCCTTGCTAACGGACTAACCCAGCTTTTAGTCGGCTTTTTTCCTGGGCGAACCACCAAGGAAACGCAAACAGAATGGCCTAGCTAGACACTTTTCATCAAATTGATGCAGGCAGATCAGACGGAGAACCATACCTTTTATACAGATCCGGTTGGAAATCCAGACGAAGGAAAATATATATTAGACTGTAATAAATCAAATCGGATCAGCATTTAGGTGATAAATACCGATGGGCAAACAGAATGAGAGAGCGAAGAATCTGAGGGGGCAACTCCCGGCCGGTGTGCCTCTACTTCAGTAGAATGACGTGTTACTACATTTTCTGGCTCTCGTGTCCATGACGTAGGATACAAGCACGCACATGAGGATCATGGGAAATGAAGTCCTGAATTTATTATAGGCCCATAATAAAGATGACGAAATGCTGTAGCCCATGGCTTTTGATCTGTAGATGGCGCTGGGTCCCAACGTATACCCATCACCCCCGCATCATTTGATGGAGACACTTGGATGGAGAGAGAGAGAGAGAGAGAGAGAGAGGGAGAGAGAGAGGGAGAGAGAGAGAGAGAGAGAGGAGGTTCTGCTAGTCACTGCAGTCACGTTCTCTCCCTCTATTCACGCGCAGTGCACTTGCCTAGCGATGCTACAGCGGTTCCTCCTCCCTTATGTATTGGACTGTACAGCTACAAGAAGCGGGAGATGCGCATCAGCAACCCGCTACCCGCCGAAGCTCTCTCCACTTCAGGACGGAAGAGACTAAATGTGGATGCATTCAGGTGCAAACTTGCATGAACTAAAAAATAGTCCATGTCGGGGTTTCGGCATGTTAGATAGCTGCACGTAGCCTTTTCTAGGGCTATATTTCACTGTTGGAAAAGGGATTCGGAGGCGTCCTCAGCTGTTGCATTTGGGGGCTGAAGTGTTCGGAGCACAGAGAGGTCAGGCAACTATGCTTTTGATTTCGAACGGTAATTCCGGATCAGTTTGACTGCGAGCGGAGGTTGACTGTCAGCGCCCTCTGAGTTGTATTTCAAGCCTTTTGTCGCCGGTATTCCCGACAACGGAACCGTAGGGATGGAAAAAGCTAGTCAGCCACAGCTTTCGCTGTCCATAACAAAGAGTGAAAGTCCAGCGGAGGACATCTCAAATATACAGGACGAGGACCTTCTCAAGTGGACCAAAGAGGATTTGGTGCGGCGGCTCCGGCGGTCTGAAGCCGATAAAATGAGCGTGATACTGGACCACAGCAATCTGATCCGCGAGGTCAATCGCAGCCTCCAGCTGCACTTGAACGAGATAAGAGGGCTGAAGGTGAGGAATGGGCTCGCAGTGGCATTTCTAAAAAGATGAGATCATAGTTAACGGCGGGGAGGCCGCACTGGCGCACCTGAGCGCGCACAGCATGAGAGGGTGTTCGGGGTTGAGTTTGCGCGTTCTTTAAAGGGCGCCGCTGTCCACACGATGAAATGGAGGCAGGATGTATATAAGTTCATTTCATTTT
Organism: Oncorhynchus kisutch; assembly: GCF_002021735.2. Classification (NCBI taxonomy): domain Eukaryota; kingdom Metazoa; phylum Chordata; class Actinopteri; order Salmoniformes; family Salmonidae; genus Oncorhynchus; species Oncorhynchus kisutch. The sequence goes on along the minus strand of NC_034193.2, from coordinate 49,273,964 downwards.
ACAAGATCTCTCTCCCTCTCCCTGTGCATGTATCTGTGAGCGCGCATGAGCCTACCTGTGTGTGCATCCATCATCTTCCACCAGAAAGCATAGTGAGAGGGCATCTGGGCTGAATGTCAAGCATCATCATTCTTCTCTCTTTCTCACTCACTCACCTGTTGTCTTTAGTCTTCATCTCCTTTGCAAAAGCTTTGGTGTGTAGGCCTGTGGCGCAACCTTGATGCTTGCTCTTGGAATATCACCAACAAATTCTACTAGGCGACAAGAGTAAACCTATTTAACCCAGAATACTCATTAAACTCCCCAAATATATGACTTCTCTCTACCAAATCTTATTTGGTGCAGTGTAACTAGCAATAATAATCCCGGCATAATCTTATTATTTCTCCAAGCTACATAGACTTGATTTAACATCCTACTCCGATACTCTGAGATTCATTAAAATGAGATAGGAGCGACTGAGATGAAGCACATGGGGATGGAGGAAGGATCCTTGGCTGCTTCAGAGAGCAGGCCCAAAAGGCCCAGCCCGAAGCACCATGGTACCTAATTAAACTCGGCTGGAGGGTCTGAAGTGTATGTTATTATGGATAATTAGGGGAGGTGGAGAACTTTGGGCAAAGATGCCGTTATGTTGCAAATGAGAGAGAGGGAGGTATGTTCTGGCCTGGTGCTTTCCCCTCCCTCCCTGGCTCCCTCTCTCAGCCAATTTGCCCTCTACCACTCTTACATCCAACATTTTCACATCCATATTTATGTAATACAGAGGTTTATGAGCAGCTGAACTTCATTTTTATTTGACTCTGTCTTTGATTGACATGATATTAAAGCGAGGTTCCCTCGAATAAGAGATTTCTACCTCAGCAGGGACCTAGATAACAGTGAATGAATAAAATAGCACTAATGAACACTTCTCACCTCCCTTTCTCCACTCATCTCGTCTCCTCTCCTCAGGACATCAACCAGAAACTGCAGGAGGACAACCGGGAGCTGAGGGACCTGTGTTGCTTCCTGGATGACGACCGTCAGAAGGGCAAGCGGGTGTCCAGGGAGTGGCAGCGACTGGGGCGCTACAGCGCCTCCATCATGAGGAAGGAGGTGACGTTGTACCTTCAGAAGCTCAAGGAGCTGGAGGTGCGGCAGGACGAGGTGGTCCGGGAGAACCTGGATCTCAAAGAACTCTGTTTGTTACTCGACGAGGAGAAAGGAAGAGGTGGTGGGGGGGTGGGGGTTGGTGGAGGAGGAGGAGGGGGAGGTTGTGTGGTGGGGGTGGCAGGAGGGTGTAGGAATTCTATCGATAGCCAGAGTAGTTTGTTGCTGGTCCCCGGGACAGGGTTGTTGATGAGGGACGTGGGGGATGGGAGTAGTACGTCTAGCGCGGGGAGCGCCGACAGCTCCGATCACCCCCACCACAAGCAGCTCCACCTGGTTACACACGCCGGTAGCCTCGGGGGCGGTGGAACTGGGAGCCCGGAGCATCTCCAAAAGCCCCGGGCTGGCAGTGTGAGTGGAGAACGTGAGATCCCCTCCAGCCCTGAACCTCCTCACCCCCAGGGCAGGCACCGTAGCACCAGCCTGGAGTATCCCTACGCCATGCCCCAGCTCTGCCGGCCCCGCTGCGGCTCCATCTCGGTGCCCGACCACACCCATAGTGCCCGTTCCATGCGGGGGCTCAGCCCCGAGAAGTACGGTCGCAACGTGGGTCGCCGGAGCCCCGAGTCCCAGCACCCATCCACCAAGCACCACCACCTCCACAGCTCCGACCTGCTTCTCTCCCAGAAACAGCAGCACCTCCTTGGGTCGGGTCAGGGCGGCAGCGCCGGGGAGCTCTACCAGAGGCACCACAGGGGGAGCATCGGGGGCGGTAGCTGCTGTGGAAGCCCCGAGCCCAGACAGGCACATCTAGGGTTGGGGACGCCAGAGCACCAGCACCATGAGAAGGGCTGTGTGATGTCGGCCGGGGGCAGTCCAGAGACTCACAGGCACCAGTATAGTGGGAGTCCAGACCACATGAAGTTCGGCAGCCCTGGGAGAGAGGTACAGAAGAGACCGGCCACCGCTGAAGAGCTGTCACCGCATCACAGGAGCATCTACAACGGCATGAACGGTAGGTGTTATAAGACTGGTATAAGACTGTTATAAGGACTGTTATAAGGACTGTTACAAGGACTGTTATAAGGCGAGTAAGAATACAGGGGTTAATTGAGATTTCAAAGAAGTATTAATTCACATACAAACAGAACGCACGCGCACACACACAGACACACAGACAGACTACAGTCCACCCAACCACATATACCAGGGAAGTACTGTAATCTGAAATTCAGGAAGTAAACTGAAATTCCAATTAAATCATTTGATAAAGGGCATTTAATTTCAACGACTTTTCAATAAATGAAAAACTAGAAAGATAATAATAATTAAAATCGCTTCCTGAATTGAGTGGCTTCAATTTAAATGGACCCCAACCCTGACACATACAGACCCTTATACACTGACTGTACAAAACATTAAGAACTCCTGCTCTTTCCGTTACATACAGTAGACTGACCAGGTGAATCCAGGTGAAAGCTATGATCCCTTATTGATGTCACTTGTTAAATCCACTTTAAATCTGTGTAGATGAACGAGAGGAGACAGGTTAAAGAATAACTTTTAAACCATGAGACTACTGAGACATGGATTGTGTCCTGTATGTGTGCCATTCAGAGGATGAATGGGAAACACAATATTAGGAAGGTGTTCCTAATGTTTATTATACTCGGTGTACATTTCTAAACTGTATGCAGATATCACATATACCTCTGCAGACAGTTAATACCAAAGACATCTACATTTTTCATTAGCTATGTGGCTCATAAAAGTAATTTAAAAAAAAGTTTGCTCATAGAGACAGAACAAGAAAGAGATTGAGAGATGTCGGGAACTGGTGTAATTAAATTAGAAAAACTGACAAGAACCGTGATTAGAATCCATTAGATGTGTATCACCATATCTCTGGATGGGAACTGAAGGATGCTGGGAATAGAGGCTTGATAAGAATGAGGTTGAATGAAGCTTGGATGTTTCTAATGGAATCCAAGGCGGCTCCAAATCAACTGCACTTAAAGTGCACACTGAGGTGCAGGGTATAGTGTAGTAAGACGTTCTCCTAATAAGTGATTCCCCTAACTTCCCCTCCCACCTCCTTTGCCACCTCCACTTCAACCGTTCCACTAACATACTTCCTCGTTCTTCCAAATCTGCGGGGGGTTTCCACCCATCTCGTTGGGAGATCCGCAGGTCTTATGGTGTCAGGGAGAGAATATCAAAGTACCCCCTTGGCTGGTGTTTGGACACCCCACGGAGGCTGATGACGATTTCTCTAGCTGAGGTAAAAGTGCTGAGTGGCTCTGCTTGGCGGAGAGAGGAAGGTAGGGATGAAGAGGACAGAGAGGGGTAGCGAGAGAGAGAAAAAGGGGATAGAGAGAAGCCACAGGACATTTTCCGCAAGGTGCAATATTTGCCTTACTTTGCAGTATAGAGCAAAACATATAGAACCGTAGCATACATATTATCTACATCTGAGTACAACTAACCACTGTCCCCAGAATAGGCTAATAGCTAGTAGTAGTTTCCTACAAATTTTTTACCTTACTTTGCAATATGGGGCAGCAGGGTAGCCTAGTGGTTAGAGCGTTGGGCTAGTGACTGGAAGGTTGCAAGTTCAAATCCCAGAGCTGACAAGGAACAAATCTGTCGTTCTGTCGTTCTGCCCCTGAAGTTAACAGTTAACCCACTGTTCCTAGGCCGTCATTGAAAATAAGAATTTGTTCTTAACTGACTTGCCTAGTTAAATAAAGGTAAAATAAATATGTACCCAACCATATGATTGATCCGTACAATATAGATTAGAAGAACTAACTGAACTACTGCTCAAGAATACGCAGGACCGAAGTAGAAGTGCACATGTTTGACTAGTTTTGAACTTTCATTTGCCTTACAAAATGAAGAAAAATGCATAGGCGTAGAACTATTTGATCTAGATTAGACCAACTAATGCCCAAATAAAGCCTAGACTAGTAGTAATAGTAGTAGTTGTAGTAGCAGCAGCAGCAGTAGTAGCAGTAGTTGCAGCAGCAGTAGTAGTAATAGTAGCAGCAGTTATAGTACTAGCAGTATCAGTAGTAGTAATAGTTGTTGTAGTAGTAGTAGCAGCAGAATTAGTAGTAATAGTAGTAGCAGTTGTTATAGTAGCAGCAGTAGTATTAGTAGTAGTAGTAGTAGCAGCAGTAGTATTAGTAGCAGCAGTAGTATTAGTAGCAGCAGTAGCAGTAGTAGTAGTAGCAGCAGTAGTATTAGTAGCAGCAGTAGTATTAGCAGCAGTAGTAGTAGCAGCAGCAGTAGTAGTAGTAGGAGTAGTAGTAATAGTAGCAGAAGCAGTAGTAGTAGTAGTAGTAGTAGTAGAAGCAGTAGTAGTAGTAGTAGCAGCAGTAGCAGTAGCAGTAGTAGTAGTAGTAGTAGCAGCAGTAGTAGTAGTAGTAGTAGTAGTAGTAGCAGTAGCAGTAGTAGTAGTAGCAGTAGTAGTAGTAGTAGTAGCAGCAGTAGCAGTAGTAGTAGTAGTAGTACTAGTAGCAGCAGTAGTAGTAGCAGTAGTAGTAGTAGTAGTCGTACTAGTAGCAGCAGTAGTAGTAGCAGTAGTAATAGTAGTAGCAGTATTGTACACCCCAGGAGGTTGGTGGCACCTTAATTGTGGAGGACAGGCTCATGGTAATTGTGGGAGCGGTATCAGTGGAATGGTATCAAATACATCAAACACATGGTTTCCATTTAAATTCTCTCCGTTCCAGCCATTATGATGAGCTCTCCTCCCCTCAGCAGCCTCCACTGTTGTACACATCCTCCACTGGTTTTGAACTCTCATTTGTCTTACTTTGTAATGTGGAGCAAGAACCTAGAACAATACTGTCTAGATTAGATTCATATGACTTCCCCAATAGGCATTTTAGGCAGGCTAGCTAATAGTAGTGTAGAATGTTTTCTACTCATTTAGAATCCTCCATGGATTTTGAAGGATTAGGTTTAAAGCACAACTTTGAATTGGATTATGTGTTTGGATAGTATTAGCTGATTGCAGTTGGGCACTCAGTAGTACAGTATGCACTGTGTGTATGTCTGTGTCTGTGTGTTTCTGTGTGTGTAAGTGTGTGCCTGTGTGTGTGTGTGTCTGTGTCTTTGCGTGGACAGATGCGGTGGCTGTGTACAGAATATTACCACCACCAGTCTTAGTGACAGCGAGCGTCCGGTCGTCTGTCCCCAGGTCATTGTCTGAGCGCCACAGTATACCCACTGACCTGAGGGTCACAGTATACCCACTGACCTGAGGGCCACAGTATACCCACTGACCTGAGGACCACAGTATACCCACTGACCTGAGGACCACAGTATACCCACTGACCTGAGGACCGCAGTATACCCACTGACCTGAGGACCACAGTATACCCACTGACCTGAGGACCACAGTATACCCACTGTATACCCACTGACCTGAGGGCCACAGTATACCCACTGACCTGAGGGTCACAGTATACCCACTGACCTGAAGGCCACAGTATACCCACTGACCTGAGGGCCACAGTATACCCACTGACCTGAGGGCCACAGTATACCCACTGACCTGAGGGCCACAGTATACCCACTGACCTGAGGGCCACAGTATACCCACTGACCTGAGGGCCACAATTTACCCACTGACCTGAGGGCCACATTATACCCACTGACCTGAGGGCCACAGTATATCCACTGACCTGAGGGCCACAGTATACCCACTGACCTGAGGGCCACAGTATACCCACTGACCCGAGGGCCACAGTATACCCACTGACCTGAGGGCCACAGTATACCCACTGACCTGAGGGCCACAGTGACTCCTATATAATAACGTCTGTTTCTGTACATCATTTGTATCACCTCCTGTTCTCTGTACATCATGGAGACTTTACCATAGTCATACAATCAAGAGTTTTGTGTTGCTCCTGAGGGACAGTCATTTTCTGCATGTCACCTCTTCTCTTCATAATGAACAGTAGCCTAGGCTCTATATTCCACATTCAGAAAAGGAAGTGCATATATATATATACATTTTGCTGCAGTGGTATGACAATGTCACGATGGTTACGCTGAAACTCAACCCTGAGGTGGTCTATGACTAGTTCCTCCTGACCGTGTGATCTGGTCAGGACACACTCTGTGCCAGGTTATACGGGCCTGGGTATGAACTATAACTAAGATCTCTTGTGTTTTTACACATGATGATGTTTATTGTCATGAGTATTGTTATGAGATTTCCCCTTAAATCGGCCAGTTGCAAAGTCAATATTGGTTATATTGTAAAAAGTTATGAAAACAAAAACGTGCTTTTTGGTCTTAATTTAAGGTTAGGGTTATGCATTAGGGTTAGCAGTGTGGTTAAGGTTAGGGTTATGCATTAGGGTTAGCAGTGTGGTTAAGGTTAGGGTTATGCATTAGGGTTAGCAGTGTGGTTAAGGTTAGGGTTATGCATTAGGGTTAGCAGTGTGGTTAAGGTTAGGGTTATGCATTAGGGTTAGCAGTGTGGTTAAGGTTAGGGTTATGCATTAGGGTTAGCAGTGTGGTTAAGGTTAGGGTTATGCATTAGGGTTAGCAGTGTGGTTAAGGTTAGGGTTATGCATTAGGGTTAGCAGTGTGGTTAAGGTTAGGGTTATGCATTAGGGTTAGCAGTGTGGTTAAGGTTAGGGTTATGCATTAGGGTTAGCAGTGTGGTTAAGGTTAGGGTTATGCATTAGGGTTAGCAGTGTGGTTAAGGTTAGGGTTATGCATTAGGGTTAGCAGTGTGGTTAAGGTTAGGGTTATGCATTAGGGTTAGCAGTGTGGTTAAGGTTAGGGTTATGCATTAGGGTTAGCAGTGTGGTTAAGGTTAGGGTTATGCATTAGGGTTAGCAGTGTGGTTAAGGTTAGGGTTATGCATTAGGGTTAGCAGTGTGGTTAAGGTTAGGGTTATGCATTAGGGTTAGCAGTGTGGTTAAGGTTAGGGTTATGCATTAGGGTTAGCAGTGTGGTTAAGGTTAGGGTTATGCATTAGGGTTAGCAGTGTGGTTAAGGTTAGGGTTATGCATTAGGGTTAGCAGTGTGGTTAAGGTTAGGGTTATGCATTAGGGTTAGCAGTGTGGTTAAGGTTAGGGTTTAGCATTAGGGTTAGCAGTGTGGTTAAGGTTAGGGTTTAGCATTAGGGTTAGCAGTGTGGTTAAGGTTAGGGTTATGCATTAGGGTTAGCAGTGTGGTTAAGGTTAGGGTTTAGCATTAGGGTTAGCAGTGTGGTTAAGGTTAGGGTTATGCATTAGGGTTAGCAGTGTGGTTAAGGTTAGGGTTTAGCATTAGGGTTAGCAGTGTGGTTAAGGTTAGGGTTATGCATTAGGGTTAGCAGTGTGGTTAAGGTTAGGGTTTAGCATTAGGGTTAGCAGTGTGGTTAAGGTTAGGGTTATGCATTAGGGTTAGCAGTGTGGTTAAGGTTAGGGTTATGCATTAGGGTTAGCAGTGTGGTTAAGGTTAGGGTTTAGCATTAGGGTTAGCAGTGTGGTTAAGGTTAGGGTTATGCATTAGGGTTAGCAGTGTGGTTAAGGTTAGGGTTTAGCATTAGGGTTAGCAGTGTGGTTAAGGTTAGGGTTATGCATTAGGGTTAGCAGTGTGGTTAAGGTTAGGGTTTAGCATTAGGGTTAGCAGTGTGGTTAAGGTTAGGGTTATGCATTAGGGTTAGCAGTGTGGTTAAGGTTAGGGTTATGCATTAGGGTTAGCAGTGTGTTTAAGGTTAGGGTTTAGCATTAGGGTTAGCAGTGTGGTTAAGGTTAGGGTTATGCATTAGGGTTAGCAGTGTGGTTAAGGTTAGGGTTTAGCATTAGGGTTAGCAGTGTGGTTAAGGTTAGGGTTTAGCATTAGGGTTAGCAGTGTGGTTAAGGTTAGGGTTTAGCATTAGGGTTAGCAGTGTGGTTAAGGTTAGGGTTATGCATTAGGGTTAGCAGTGTGGTTAAGGTTAGGGTTTAGCATTAGGGTTAGCAGTGTGGTTAAGGTTAGGGTTATGCATTAGGGTTAGCAGTGTGGTTAAGGTTAGGGTTTAGCATTAGGGTTAGCAGTGTGGTTAAGGTTAGGGTTATGCATTAGGGTTAGCAGTGTGGTTAAGGTTAGGGTTATGCATTAGGGTTAGCAGTGTGGTTAAGGTTAGGGTTATGCATTAGGGTTAGCAGTGTGGTTAAGGTTAGGGTTATGCATTAGGGTTAGCAGTGTGGTTAAGGTTAGGGTTTAGCATTAGGGTTAGCAGTGTGGTTAAGGTTAGGGTTATGCATTAGGGTTAGCAGTGTGGTTAAGGTTAGGGTTAGGTTTAAAATCAGATTTTATGACTTCATGGCTGTGCCAGCTAGTGACCACTCTGCAGAACTGCCTCCGGAAGAATATTCATGACGAAAAAAGTTAACCTGCTTTTTTTACGGTGCTCTTTAAATGCCACTCACGATATTACCTCTGAAAATCTATCTGTAATGGAAGGCTCTCTGAAACACCTTTGTTACAACACTACAAAGGATGTTTTTAATTTTGTAATTTTTTATTTCACCTTTATTTAACCAGCTAGTTGAGAACAAGTTCTCATTTGCAACTGCGACCTGGCCAAGATAAAGCATAGCAGTGTGAACAGACAACACAGAGTTACACATGGAGTAAACAATTAACAAGTCAATAACACAGTAGAAAAAAAAGAGAGTCTATATGCATTGTGTGCAAAAGGCATGAGGAGGTAGGCAAATAATTACAATTTTGAAGATTAACACTGGAGTGATAAATGATCAGATGGTCATGTACAGGTAGAGATATTGGTGTGCAAAAGAGCAGAAAAGTAAATAAATAAAAACAGTATGGGGATGAGGTAGGTAAAATTGGGTGGGCTATTTACCGATAGACTATGTACAGCTGCAGCGATCGGTTAGCTGCTCAGATAGCAGATGTTTGAAGTAGGTGAGGGAGATAAAAGTCTCCAACTTCAGCGATTTTTGCAATTCGTTCCAGTCACAGGCAGCAGAGAACTGGAACGAAAGGCGACCAAATGAGGTGTTGGCTTTAGGGATGATCAGTGAGATATACCTGCTGCTCCAGCAGTGCTATGGGTGGGTGTTGCTCCGTGTGCTATGGGTGGGTGTTGCCATCGTGACCAGTGAACTGAGATAAGGCAGAGCTTTACCTAGCATGGACTTGTAGATGACCTGGAGCCAGTGGGTCTGGAGACGAATATGTAGTGAGGGCCAGCCGACTAGAGCATACAGGTCGCAGTGGTGGGTGGTATAAGGTGCTTTAGTGACAAAACGTATGGCACTGTGATAAACTGCATCCAGTTTGCTGAGTAGAGTGTTGGAAGCTATTTTGTAGATGACATCGCCGAAGTCGAGGATCGGTAGGATAGCCAGTTTTACTAGGGTAAGTTTGGCGGCGTGAGTGAAGGAGGCTTTGTTGCGGAATAGAAAGCCGACTCTAGATTTGATTTTCGATTGGAGATGTTTGATATGAGTCTGGAAGGAGAGTTTACAGTCTAGCCAGACACCTAGGTACTTATAGATGTCCACATATTCAAGGTCGGAACCATCCAGGGTGGTGATGCTAGTCGGGCGTGCGGGTGCAGGCAGCGAACAGTTGAAAAGCATGCATTTGGTTTTACTAGCGTTTAAGAGCAGTTGGAGGCCACGGAAGGAGTATTGTATGGCATTGAAGCTCGTTTGGAGGTTAGATAGCACAGTGTCCAAGGACGGGCCGGAAGTATACAGAATGGTGTCGTCTGCGTAGAGGTGGATCAGGGAATCGCCCGCAGCAAGAGCAACATCATTGATATATACAGAGAAAAGAGTCGGCCCGAGAATTGAACCCTGTGGTTGGAAAAGTCTAGATAGTAACGGCTGGCTTTAGAGATAGCAGAGGATTGGGAGCAGTGTTAGAGCCTCATTATGTTCAGGTACGTCAGTCTCTTCCCGCTGCCTAAAAACACAGAACAAACCTTTTTGGAGGGTGGAATTAATTGTGTGTATGTGTTAATGTGTGTGTGTTCTGTGATGATGTGGTGTCCTCCAGCCTGAGTGTGTGTGTGTTCTGTGATGACGTGGTGTACTCCAGCCTGAGTGTGTGTGTGTGTTTTTGTGATGATTGAGTGGTGTACTCCAGCCTGAGTGTGTGTGTGTGTTTTTGTGATGATTGAGTGGTGTACTCCAGCCTGAGTGTGTGTGTATGTTTTTGTGATGATTGAGTGGTGCACTCCAGCCTGAGTGTGTGTGTGTGTGTGTTTTCGTGATGATTGAGTGGTGTACTCCAGCCTGAGTGTGTGTGTGTGTGTGTGTTTTTGTGATGATTGAGTGGTGTACTCCAGCCTGAGTGTGTGTGTGTGTGTGTGTGTGTGTTTTTGTGACGATTGAGTGGTGTACTCCAGCCTGAGTGTGTGTGTGTGTGTTCTGTGATGACGTGGTGTCCTCCAGCCTGAGTGTGTGTGTGTGTTCTGTGATGACGTGGTGTCCTCCAGACTGAGTGTGTGTGTGTGTTCTGTGATGACGTGGTGTCCTCCAGCCTGAGTGTGTGTGTGTATGTGCGTTCTGTGATGATGTGGTGTCCTCCAGCCTGAGTGTGTGTGTGTGTTCTGTGATGACGTGGTGTCCTCCAGCCTGAGTGTGTGTGTGTATGTGCGTTCTGTGATGACGTGGTGTCCTCCAGCCTGAGTGTGTGTGTGTGTTCTGTGATGACGTGGTGTCCTCCAGCCTGAGTGTGTGTGTGTATGTGCGTTCTGTGATGATGTGGTGTCCTCCAGCCTGCCTCGTCGTCGCCATGGGATTATCCTCTAAGCGGTTTCCACAACATTATTTCATTTTTCTGAAGTGTGTGTGTGTCTGTGTGTGTCCGGCCTCCGCTGCCACAGTCCACACACTCACGCATGTGCGTGGGCAAACACACACACACCCATGTAAACACACACACACACACGTTGCAACAAGCCAACCGGCCATGCAAACAAATGGTGAAAGTCTAACTGCAATCCCATTTAAATTGTGGAATCTGGGCTGGGCGAAATCTCAAATGAAAACACAGCAGGCGTTGACCTAGACAGCTCTTTTAATGCTCTCATCTGTTGTTGCTTATTTTAGGACGTTGTCTAAATCACAGCCAGCCGTGGTTGTGTGTGTGTGTGTGTATGTGTGTGTGTGTGTGCGTGTGTGTTTACAGTGTAAAAAAAAACAACAAAAAAATCCTCACCAAAAGCGAGCAGGTTCTTACTAGTGCCTATTAAAATGAGATTGATGCCCCAACCTTGTTTTATTTGCGTTGTCACAACATTGTCAAATGGTAGTGTCATTATAAACAACCTTCTCACAACCTATTTCAACGTTGTGACAACTTCATTTGTTCGTAGGGGCGAATATTATTTATAGGTCAGAGCATTGGGATGATAATTCAATTCAATGATATAGTAGTTAATCATCAACCTGGGTTGTATTCGCTACGCACCAAACGGGCGAAAAATGGGCGAAACAGGGATGGACAACCTGAACTTGTCTAATAGGAAGCTTGTTTTTGTTTTCTGTTGCATAACCTTTTGTTACAATGTATCCTAATGAATTACAAGCCTGATGTAGCCTACCACCAGACATCTCAGACAGAATGACTTTGCAGTATCACATCCAGTATGTGGATTGACATGCAGCATAGGATAGTGCTGGCGGGACTTCTACATCCATTTAAGGACAGATAAGTCTGACAGATAAGTCTAAATCGTGTGCAGGTGTAGACCTTACAGTGAAATGCTTACTTACAAGCACTTAACCAACAATGCAGTTTTAAGAAAATCCCTAAAAAAGTAAGAGATAAGAATAACAAATAATTGAAGAGCAGCAGTAAATAACAATAGCGGGGCTATATACAGGGTGTCAATGTGCAGGGACACTGGTGTCGAGGTAATTGAGGTACTTATGTACATGTAGTTAGAGTTATTAAAGTGGCTATGCATAGATAATAACAGTGAGTAGCAGCAGTGTGGGAGTGGGGGGGCAATGCAAATGGTCTGGGTAGCCATTTGATTTGCTGTTCAGGAGTCTTATGGCTTGGGGGTAGAAGCTGTTTAGAAGCATCTTGGACCTAGACTTGGCGCTCAGGTACCGCTTGCCGTGCGGTAGCAGAGAGAACAGTCTATGACTAGGGTGGCTGGAGTCTTTGACAATATTAGGGCCTTCCTCTGACATCGCCTGGTATAGAGGTCCTAGATGGCAGGAAGCTTGGCCCCGGTGATGTACTGGGCTGTACGCAATACCCTCTGTAGTGCCTTGCGACCGGAGGCTGAGTAGTTGCCATACCAGGCAGTGATGCAACCCGTCCAGAGGCTTTCGATGGTGCAGCTGTAAAACATTTTTGAGGATCTGAGGACCCATGCCAAATCTTTTCAGTCTCCTGAGGGGGAATAGGTTTTGTCGTGCCCTCTTCACAACTGTCTTGGTGAGCTTGGACCATGTTTGTTTGTTGGTGATGTGAACACCAAGGAAGTTGAAGCTCTCAACCTGCTCCACTGCAGCCCCATCGATGAGAATGGGGGCGTGCTCGGTCCTCCTTTTCCTGTAGTCCACAATCATCTCCTTTGTCTTGATCACGTTTAGGGAGAGGTTGTTGTCCTTGAACCACAAGTTCAGGTCCTCCCTATAGGCTGTCTCATCGTTGTCGGTGATCAGGCCTACTACTGTTGTGTCATCAGCAAACTTAATGATGGTGTTTGCGTCGTGCCGCCGTGCAGTCATGAGTGAACAGGGAGTACAGGAGGGGACTGAGAACGAAACCCAGAGGGGTCCCTATGTTGAGGATCAGCGTGGTGGATGTGTTGCTACCTACCCTCACCACCTGGGGGTTGCCTGTCAGGAAGTCCAGGATCCAGTTGCAGAGGGAGGTGTTTAGTCCCAGGGTCCTAAGCTTAGTGATGAACTTTGAGAGCACCATGGTGTTGAACGCTGCGCTGTAGTCAATGAATAGCATTCTCACATAGGTGTTCTTTTTGTCCAGGTGGGAAAGGGCAGTGTGGGAGTGCAATATAAATTCCATTATCTGTGGATCTGTTGGTGTGGAGTGCAAATTGGAGGGGGTCAAGGGTTTCTGGGACAATGGTGTTGATGTGAGCCATGACCAGCCGTTCAAAGCACTTCATGGCTCAGACGTGAGTGCAGATTATCTTAGTGTTCTTGGGCACAGGGACGATGGTGGTCTGCTTGAATCATGTTGGTATTACAGACTCAGACAGGGAGAGGTTGAAAATGTTAATGAAGACACTTGCAGTTGGTCAGTGCATGCTCAGAGTACACTTCCCGGTAATCCGTCTGGCCCAGCGGCCTTGTGAATGTTGATCTGTTTAAAGGTCTTACTCACATCGGAGAGCGTGATCACACAGTCGTTTTACTTGTCTCGAAACGAGCATAGAAGTTATTTAGCTCGTCTGGTAGGCTCGTGTCACTGGGCGGCTCTCGGCTGTCCTTCCCTTTGTAGTCTGTAATAGTTTGCAAGCCCTGACACATCTGACGAGCGTCGGAGCCGGTGTTGTACGATTCGAACTTAGTTCTGTATTGACGTTTTGCCTGTTTGATGGTTCGTTGGATGGCATAGTGGAATTTCTTATAAACTTCCAGGTTAGAGTCCTGCTCCTTGTAAGCGGCAGCTCTATACTTTAGCTCAGTGCGAATGTTGCCTGTAATCCATGGCTTCTGGTTGAGAAATGTACGTACAGTCACTGTGGGGAAGACGTCCTCGATGCACTTATTGATATGTGGTGGATCTGATGTGGTGTACTCCTCAATGTCATCGTAAGAATCCCAGAACATATTCCAGTCTGTGCTAGCAAAACAATCCTGTAGTTTAGCATCTGCTTCATCTGACCACTTTTTTATAGACCGAGTCACTGGTGCTTCCTGCTTACATTTTTTGCTTGTAAGCAGGAATCAGGAGGATAGAGTTATGGTCATATATACCAAATGGAGGGTGAGGGAGAGCTTTGTACGCGTCTCTGTGTGTGGAATTAAGGTGGTCTAGAATTTTTTTCCCCTCTGGTTGCACATATAACATGCTGATAGAAATGAGGTAAAACAAGATTCCCTGCATTAAAGTCCCCGGCCACTAGGAGCTTCGCCTCTGGATGAGCGTTTTCCTGTTTGCTTATAGCGGAATACAGCTCGTTGAGTGAGTGCTCTTTTAGTGCCAGCCTCGGTCTGTGGTGGTAGGTAGACAGCTATGAAAAATACAGATGAAAACTATCTAGGTAGATAGTGTGGTCTACAGCATATCATGATATACTCTTCCTCAGGCAAGAAAAACCCTGAGACTTCCTTAGATATCGTGCACCAGCTATTATGAAATATGAATTTCATATATGAATAGGCCCCTGACCTGTGTCTTACCAGAGACTGCTGTTTTGTCCTCCACTAGTAATTTACAACATTAACAATGTCTACACTGTATTTCGGATTAATTCGATGTTATTTAATGGACAAAAAATTTGCTTTTCTTTCAAAAACAAAGACATTTCTAAGTAACTTTTGAACTGAAGTGTACTTTTCCTTTTTCCACGAATCACGAGGATCTGGGCCTGGTCGGGTGTATGTAGTATATCCCTCGTGTCCAACTAATTGAAGAAGAACTCCTCGTCTAATTTGAGGTGAGTAATCCCAGTTCTGATGTCCAGAAGCTCTTTTCGGTCGTAAGAGACGATAGCAGCAACATTTTGTACAAATTTAAGAACAACGCGAAAAAACAAACAAAATAGCATGGTTGGTTAAGCCGATAAGACGGCAGCCCTATCCTCCGGCACCATCTTACTCGTCAGTGGATGCACTACAACGGAAATAGGGTGCCATTTGGGACACAGAGAGTGCGTGAAGCCCTAGTGCCAATGGGAGATTGGAAATGTAGACTGTCTGGCAGTAGTCACAGAGGGACAGGATTTAATAGGTTGAGGCGAGGTTTCTGACAATACTCTGTAGGTGTGAAAAGGGGAAGCCTGTGGTTTAGCAGCGCCTCTCTCTCTCTCTCTCTCTTCCTCTCCCTCGCTGTGACCTTGGGATATACTCCACTTTGACTTGAGCTCTAAATATAGCAGCAGACCAATACCTCCCCTCCTGTTTACCTCCGATACCTTTCCCCTGCATTCATACACACACATGTCCTTCATTTAGCAGCTCTTATCCAGAGCAACTTACAGGAGCAATTAGGGTTAAGTACCTTGCTCAAGGGAACATCAACAGATTTTTCACCTAGTCGGCTCTGGGATTCGAAACCAGTGACATGTCGGTTACTGGCCCAACGCTCCTAACCGCTAGGCTACCTTCCACACACACACACACGCACGCACACACACACACACACACACACACACACACACACACACACACACACACACACACACACACGCGCGCGCACACACACACACACACGCACACACCTACCTGTGTGCAAGCTTGCAAACACACACACATCTGCGCACACACACACGCATTCCAAAAATAAACTAATTTCAACTTCCCACCTAGCTGTCAATCATTGTTGAATGCTGAATTGTCTGTCTGAAATTGAATTGATCTAAATTGAGATGTGATCAATTTTTCCCATGATATTACTTTCTCTAGAGTATTGCTTTATTTATGGATGCTCTTATTGTATTTTGGGGGTCCAAGGTGAGCTTTATTGTAAAGATATACAGTACTCACTGACTGGCTGGTGGAACCATTTTTTTTGTGTATATTGAGAGAACTATTTTACCATCTGTACAATACTGTATTGGTTGTAGAGAAAGCATCCATTAGACTGAAGTCGTATTGCTGCCATAAAATGTCTATAGTGCAGTGACAGAACAATTACAGGCCTCTGTGTGTGTGTGTGTGTGTGCTCCTCTCTCTCTCTAGACTCCACACTCAGTCTGTCAGGGAAAAGTACCAGAATGTTTCTCTCTCTTCCTAATTGGTTGACAGTGTTGAATCACCTGTCTGAGGAGTAGCACCATCACAAAGCCTTGTTTCAGAACACACACACACACACACACACACACACACACACACACACACACACACACACACACACACACACACACACACACACACACACACACACACAGAGTGGATTAGAGAGAGCGAGTGTGTTGTCACTCTTCCTCTCTCCTCTTCTTCCTCGCAAGTCTGCCAAAAGATGTCACACTCACAAACTACGTTCATGTGTGAACAAATTCGTATCTGATAGTTACAAGAAATCCAACATTTAGTCACTGATTCTGTGTTTGGAGATATGGGAGTATTAGGCAGACATTTTTCACATGGATTAGTATAATCTGAAAGTTTTAGATGTTCTTAACATACACCTTACCTCTTGCACTTCGGAGATGTAGCTATTTAACTGGTTTGGAACTACGCACACTCGTGTGCTGAGTAACCTTGCCTAAGACCTGAAGACTCAGAGGGCTAACATCAGAGGACCAACATAATCTCATGGTACCCAGGAGACCGGGTTTGAATTACGGTCTTTCATTTTCTATTTGTTTGTGTTCACGTCCAGGACACATAACCTTATAGCAACAACCGACGTACCTTCGGAGCATTACTCTGAGCACCGACGTACCTTCGGAGCATTACTCTGAGCACCGACGTACCTTCGGAGCATTACTCTGAGCACCGACGTACCTTCGGAGCATTACTCTGAGCACCGACGTACCTTCGGAGCATTACTCTGAGCACCGACGTACCTTCGGAGCATTACTCTGAGCACCGACGTACATTATAGCAAGAGTGTTATTAAACATTTTGCTGATAACCCTCGTTACCTTAATGTCTGCTCCCTTTGGACAACTGTGTGTGCGCGCATGCATGTGTTCATGACAATGTGTGTGTGTGTGTGTTTAACACAGAGATGTTTAGCAGATTACTACTAATAAAAATATATATTTTTGGTGTCGTTCTCACAGATAAACGGTTTCTACTTTTTGAGGCGAACCATTTTATTTTGGCAATTCAGTGTGAAAATTACATGGAGAGTTGAATTGTAGCTAAACTATATTGAAGATTAAGTCCAGATATCGTGAGCTTTACAGATTAAAAACAGGCATTTCTTAGTTAAAGGCCTCAACTGTCACCTTCACACCCCCGCCCTGTGCTCAGTAGTGGAAGGGACCAACTCCGAGGCCTCATCGCTCCTGAGATATGTGACAACTGTTCCAGAGTCAGGCCTGGGCCGTTGACACGCAATCTCATTCCAGTGACAGAGAGAATAGACTGTCAGGGTCCTCCCCTGGTCTTCTCTCTCCCCCGGTGTGCCGTGCCAATGAGAGATGGACCAGTGGGCTGAGACAAATCAGATCTAAACCTAACGGCAGACATGACGGAGAGGGGGGGGGGGGGGGTGAGAGAGG
The DNA here is from genome assembly GCF_002021735.2 of Oncorhynchus kisutch. NCBI lineage: Eukaryota > Metazoa > Chordata > Actinopteri > Salmoniformes > Salmonidae > Oncorhynchus > Oncorhynchus kisutch. Next base: position 49,256,515 of record NC_034193.2, on the reverse strand, counting down.
ATGAAGAGAGGATGAAGAGAGGGGAGAGAGGATGGAGAGAGGATGAAGAGAGGGGAGAGAGGAGGGAGAGGGGAAAGAGGATGAAGAGAGGAGGGAGAGAGGATGGAGAGAGGGGAGGGAGAGGATGGAGAGAGGGGAGAGAGGAGGGAGAGGGGATAGAGGATGAAGAGAGGAGGGAGAGAGGATGGAGAGAGGGGAGGGAGAGGATGGAGAGAGGGGAGAGAGGATGGAGAGAGGATGAAGAGAGGGGAGAGAGGAGGGAGAGGGGAGAGAGGATGATGAGAGGGGAGAGAGGATAAAGAGAGGAGGGAGAGAGGGGAGGGAGAGGATGGAGAGAGGGGAGAGAGGAGGGAGAGGGGATAGAGGATGAAGAGAGGAGGGAGAGAGGATGGAGAGAGGGGAGGGAGAGGATGGAGAGAGGGGAGAGAGGAGGGAGAGGGGATAGAGAATGAAGAGAGGAGGGAGAGAGGGGAGGGAGAGGATGGAGAGAGGGGAGAGAGGATGGAGAGAGGGGAGATACAGGCATCAATTCCAGGGGAGAAATTACCTCAAGGAATATTTCAATTTTTTCATAATTTGAAGACCTGGAGGTGACCTTGACTTGATGTTTTAGAGAAAGTAGTTTTTGTCATTTCTGGTAGATGGATTCAGTTCAAAGCGGTTCAATTCATACGATCTTGAACATTGCTCATCTTGCATGTTATTACCAGGTTGTGACAGTTTGTGTCATTCCTGGTGGGCAAGAAGTAGTTGAATTAATGTCAACCTGAATGTCATCCATCTTGGAAGAGACGTTCACAACGAGTATCTGAACTCACCTTGCTTTCACATTCTCTGTTGCTAGCCAACTGGCTTCCGCTGCTGTTAACAATGCTATCTTGACGAGCATCTATTTACAGTATGTTATCTAACAGTTTGATCAATGATCAAGGGACACCTCCCAGAGTTATATTGTCTCCAGTAACAACATCTATCTGGTCTCACCAAAGTCAGATACCATCTATCACAACATAACAGGGACGGGAAGAGAGATAACACATCATTAAAGGTACAGTATGGGATCTGGGAATCTGTTCCTCAGTTCTATTACGTTTAGTTGTTTTTTAGAATCCCAGAATGTAGCTTTAAGATAATGTAGGATGTCAAAGCTAAGCACCGATCACATTATTCAACATTTTTATCACACCCCCTCAATGTAGTTTCTAATCTTTTCAGTGCCTGGGGCGTTCATTATCTGTTTGTTTTAATGCTTTCTATGTTTCAGAGAAGATGGTATGTACAGTTGAAGTCGGAAGTTTACATACATCTTAGCCAAATACACTTAAACTCAGTTCTTCACAATTCCTGACATTTAATCCTAGTAGAAATTCCCTGTTTTAGGTCAGTTTGGATCACCACTTTATTTTAAGAATGTGAAATGTCAGAATAATAGTGATTTATTTCAGCTTTTATTTCTTTCATCACATTCCCAGTGGGCCAAAAGTTTACATACACTCAATTACTATTTGGTAGCATTGCTTTTACATTTTTTAACTTGGGTCAAACGTTTCAGGTAGCCTTCCACAAGCTTCCCACAATAAGTTGGGTGAATTTTGTCCCATTCCTCCTGACAGAGGCGGCAGGGTAGCCTAGTGGTTAGAGCGTTGGTTAGAAGGTTGCAAGTTCAAATCCCCGAGCTGACATGGTACAAATCTGTCGTTCTGCCCCTGAACAGGCAGTTAACCCACTGTTCCTAGGCCGTCATTGGAAAGATGAATTTGTCCTTAACTGACTTGCCTAGTTAAATATAGAAAACAAAAAAAGAGCTGGTGTTACGAGAAATTAGTGAGGAGGTGTGGAGTCAGGCGCAGAGAGCAAAAGATGTGGGAAAAAACATGCTTTAATGTCCCGGAAACATAACATGAACCAAAATTAGAAAAACAAATGATCAGAAATATAAACTGACAGCGTGAAACCCAAATACAAACAAAATACACTCAAACAACAAACAGACTAACAAGCCCGCACGAAACAGAAGCGGGCTGAACAAACTATATATAACCCTCCCCTAACAACCAAACAAGAAACAGGTGATACCAATCAGACAAAACCAAAGGAACACAGAACAACGGATCGGCGATAGCTAGTAGACCGGCGACGACGACCGCCGAGCGCCACCCGAACAAGAAGGGGAGTCACCTTCGGTAATATTCGTGACAGCTGGTGTAACTGAGTCAGGTTTGTAGGCCTCCTTGCTCGCACATGCTTTTTCAGTTCTGCCCACAAATTTTCTATGGGATTGAGGTCAGGACTTTGTGATGACCACTCCAATACCTTGACTTTGTTATCCTTAAACCATTTTGCCACAACTTTGGAAGTATTCTTGTATCATTGTCCATTTGTCCTTTTATCTTCCTGACTGATGTCTTGAGATGTTGCTTCAATATAGCCACATAATTTTCCACCCTCATGATGCCATCTATTTTGTGAAGTGCACCAGTCCCTCCTGCAGCAAAGCACCCCCACAACATGATGCTTCCACTCTCATGCTTAATGGTTGGGATGGTGTTCTTCAGCTTGCAAGCCTCCCCCTTCTTTCTCCAAACAGAACGATGGTCATTATGGCCAAACAGTTCTAGACCAGAGGACATTTCTCCAAAAAGTACGATCTTTGTCCCCATGTGCAGTTGCAAAATGTAGTCTGGCTTTTTTATGTCGGTTTTGGAGCAGTGGCTTCTTCCCTGCTGAGCGGCCTTTCAGGTTATGTCGATAAAGGACTTGTTTTACTGTGGATATAGATACTTTTGTACCTGTTTCCTCCAGCATATTCACAAGGTCCTTTGCTGTTGTTCTGGGATTGATTTGCACTTTTCGCACCAAAGTTCATTCATCTCTAGGAGACAGAACGCGTCTCCTTCCTGAGCGGTATGACGGCTGCGTGGTCCCATGGTGTTTATACTTGCGTACTATTGTTTGTATAGATGAACGTGGTACCTTCAGGCGTTTGGAAATTGCTCCCATGGATGAGCTAGACTTGGGGAGAACTACAATTTTATTCTGAGGTCTTGGCTGATTTCTTTTGATTTCCCCGTAATGTCAAGCACTGAGGCACTGAGTTTGAAGGTAGGCCTTGAAATACATCCACAGGTACACCTCCAATTGATTCAAATGATGTCAATTAGCCTATCGGCTTCTAAAGCCAAGACATCGTTTTCTGGAATTTTCCAAGCTGTTTAAAGGCACAGTCAACTTAGTGTATGTAAACTTCAGACCCACTGGAATTGTGATACAGTGAAATATAAGTGAAATAATCTGTCTGTAAACAATTGTTGGAAAAATTATTTGTGTCATGTACAAAGTAGATGTCCTAACCGACTTGCCAAAACTATAGTTTGTTTACAAGAAATTTGTGGAGTGGTTGAAAATGAGTAATGAGTCCAACCTAAGTGTATGTAAACTTCCGACTTCAACTGTATGTGCTCATCCTTTGATCGGGATGGATCTGTGATGTGTCTGAGCCAAATGCCTGTAAGCATAATAATTATGTATATTTTCACTGGAAAATGGATAATCACGTTTGTTACTTAAACTTGACATCGGAATGATTGGCATCGCTTGATTTCCTGTGTATAGCTGTAGCATACTGTCTGCTTCTCTGTACTGTAGAGAGATTTCTTCCTCTTGATAGGACACCATTACGAGCAGCAGCCTGCAGATAATGGCTACTGTATCTCATTACCCCCCATTGCTAGAGCCCAACTCACTCTTTTTTTCTCCTCTGCGCGGTTACAGCCAAATAACATTTCATTACGGTTTTGGTCTTGGCTCTAAGAGGAACGTTCGCTGCAGGCGAAACATATAATTGCGAGTGTTTCTTGCTCGACTTATAGTCAAGAAAATGCCGGTGTGACTTCTGAGGCTCTGATTGGTCTGTCTTTCCAGGGGGAGGTCATGGATACATGACCTTGGTGCTGAGGTTGAGGGATTTACTGCAGTGCTGTTGTTCAACTGGCGTTTGTCAAGAAACGTGTGCGCATGTCCACACGCAAGTGTGTGTGTCTTGGTCTGTCCGTGTGTGTGTTGAACTGGCACTCATCAAGAGTACTCCCTAGTTGAGTTGTGTAATCCCCCTCCTGCCTCTTCTCCCAGCGCTGAGATAGGAGTGTGAATCTCACCCCGGCTGCACCGTTGATCACAGTGAGAATGAGATGCTATGGGAAAGACAGGGACGAGGTGCTATCTCTGAAAGACATAGATGTTACACGGGAAGGAGATGTCTTCTGTATCTACTAACGGCATAGATGCCGCCGTTATGACATCATCGCCACATCTGTCTGCATTGTGTTCATCAGAAGAAAGCGTTTAAAGCGTTTCTTTGGTAGATTACACAAGACTGGCCCTTTGCCTGTTATTCCCATATGAAATAGAACAAAAGCTTGTGATTGAAGGGAAATGCAGCGATGCCACAGCTACTGAAGAACTGCATGAGATAGAGAGGGCAAAATAAGAGTAAACGATTGATCTCCTAAGGAAGTGGATAACCAAGGTATTGAGTTGAGACAGCGTGTGTGCGCACTCGCGCGTGTGTGTGTGAGAGATTTGTTGAGAGAAACTCATTAAAGTTAGACCCTGGGCACTAGAAGAAACAGTGGTAGAGTGGTGCATTGTGGGATGCTCAGAGGCTAACGTTGGGGTAACACTGTCGTCAACAGTGGGGAGAGGTTGCCAATAACGTGGTCCCTTCCTTGTTTATAATTTATCACCAATGAGAGGTTACCGTGGGCTACTGTGTTTGTCTCCGAAACTAGGACAACAGCAGTTTATCTTACAAATGTACGCTTCAATATTTAATTAGCCTTTTGAGAGTCATTTCCGAAACATGCCTCCTGTACAACTAAGAAGGAAGTGACCATTTTTGAATACAGGGTCGTATTCCTTACGGCACTTAACGGAAACGTTCTGAGACGGAAAACAAAAAACGAGCATTCTTAATGGGCATTACTTATAAGTCCAAGCAGACCCTCCCTGTGTTAGTTTGTTTTTGTCCATTTGGTGCCTAATGAATACAACCCAGAGTGACCATGAAGTGACCATCTTTGAATGCACAGGGTTATAGCCTATATTAAGCCATGAAATGAGGCAACAGATTAGCACAATTAGTTGATGCTGATACAGTAATACAACTACATTGGAATCTGTGAGCTCCCTCTGACACCCGACACTCAGTTCTATTTTTAACTATTTAATTTATTACGAATAAATTAGAGGAGGATCTCGGCAGATTTACCAGGCGTGAAGGAATACTGTTTACTGTGTGTGTGTTTATTTACCCCTACAACCCCCCCCCCCCCCCACCCCCAGTAAAGATTCAACATTCATATGATCACTGTAAAAGTAGGTCCTATTCTGTAATCCGCACGATATGGCGTCTGTACCGGGAGTGTGTGCGTCAGTGTGTGTGCGTCTATTGATGTCTGTGTCTCAGTCTGTCTCTTGATTGGAGGCAGTGATAAGTAGAACTGAGATCAGAGGAGCAGCAGAACTGAAGAGAGGCAGGTATCTAACACACAAACACATATACACAGACCATTCTGCTGTTATCTGCACGATATGGTGTCTGTACCATGTGTGTGTATGATGTGTGTGGTGTGTGTATGATGTGTGTGGTGTGTGGGTGCGATTTGTTGGGAGAAACTCATTCAATTTAGACTCTGGGCACTAGAAGAAGCGGTAGTTGTCACGATCGCCGTCGTCATGGAAATGACCGGACCAAGGTGCAGCATGGTGAGCGCACATTTCTTTTATTGGTAGATGTCACCAACAAAACAAAGAACAAGGACACGACCGTGAAGCTTACTTAGGCTATAATGCCCCTAACAAAGACAACTACCCACAAATACAAAAGGAAAAAAGGCTGCCTAAGTATGGTTCCCAATCAGAGACAACGATAGACAGCTGTCCCTGATTGAGAACCATACCCGGCCAAAACATAGAAACAAAGAACATAGAGTTTCCCACCCTAGTCACACCCTGACCAACCCAACATAGAGAATAAAAAGATCTCTACAGTCAGGGCGTGACAGTAGTGTAGTGGTGCATTGTGGGATGCCCGGAGGCTAACGTTGGGGTAACATTGTCATTAACAGTGGGGAAAGGTTGCCAATAACGTGGCCCCTCCCTTGTTTATAATTTATCACCAATGAGAGGTTACCTTGGGCTACTGTGTGTATGTGTGTGTGTGTGCGTGCGTGTGTGTGCATCTTTTGATGTCTCTCTGTCTCAGTCTGTGGTTCTTGATTGGAGTCAGTGTTAAAGTAGACACACGTACACACGCGCACACACACACACACACACACACACACACACACACACACACACACACACACACACACACACACACACACACAGCCCCAGGCATGGTCAACCTCATTAGCCAGCTCCACTCTGGTGAGTTCCACGCTCCAATCACCCACAGTCAAGCTTTCGCAGCCAAGACTGTGTGTGTGTGTGTGTGTGTGTGTGTGTGTGTGTGTGTGTGTGTGTGTGTACAGCCGGATACTGAGTCCTGGGCTTAGCAGCAGACAGCCGACAGGTCCTTAAGAAACCAAACTGTGGAATTCAATATCATTCAGCTCTCCTGTCACACAATTGAACTGTGCTACGGCATAAAGATAACATCTTTACTGTATGCTGTAACACAATACAGTATCTTACATTACTAACATATACATTACATACAGAACAGTAGATGTCATGTTTAGCATTCAGCCTTCCAGCTATGCAATGCACTGTAACTGGCCTTCATCCTATGAGTACTAACCTGAAACAACACACAACACCACTGCTGTAGAGAGAGAGAGAGAGAGAGAGGAGAGGAGAGAGAGGGGGGGGGAGAGAGAGAGAGAGAGAGAGACCAGAGAGGAGAGGAGAGGAAGAGAGAGACATAGAGAGAGAGAGACAGATAAGAGAGAAGAGAGAGAGGAGAGAGAGAGAGAGAGAGAGAGCAGGAGGAGAGGAGAGGAGAGGAGAGAGACAGAGAGAGAGAGACAGATAAGAGAGAGAGAGAGAGGTGTGAAGAGAGAGAGAGAGAGAGAGAGAGAGACAGAGAGATAGAGAGACAGAGAGACAGAGAGGAGAGGAGAGAGAGACATAGAGAGAGAGAGACAGATAAGAGAGAGAGAGAGTGAGAGAGAGAGACAGAGAGGAGAGGAGAGGAGAGAGACAGAGAGAGAGAGAGAGATAAGAGAGAGAGAGAGAGTGAGAGAGAGAGAGAGAGAGGAGAGAGAGAGACAGAGAATAGAGAGACAGAGAGACAGAGAGGAGAGGAGAGAGAGACATAGAGAGAGAGAGACAGATAGAGAGAGAGAGAGCTGAGAGAGAGAGACAGAGAGGAGAGGAGAGAGAGAGGGAGAGGAGAGAGACATTGAGAGAGAGAGACAGAGAGAGACAGAGAGGGCTGGATTGCTACTCCACAACATTATGTGAAGGAGATTCTAGCTTCCTGGAATCACTCTCTCGTTCTCATCTGCATATGTAACACATTTGGATGCCCTGAACAATACATACAGTACCCTACAGTACAGAGACAGAGAGGATAGCGAGAGAGAGAGTGAGACAGAGAGGAGCGAGAGAGAAGAGAGAGAGAGGAGAGAAAGAGAGACAGAGAGGAGAGAGAGAGAGACAGAGGAGACAGAGAGAGAGGAGAGGCGAGAGAAAGAGACAGAGAGAGAGACAGAGAGAGAGGGCTGGATTGCTACTCCACAGTGTTATGTAAAGGAGATAATTCTAGCTTCCTGGAATCACTCTCTCGTTCTCATCTGCAAATGTAACACATTTGGATGCCCTGACCAATACATACAGTACCCTACAGTACAGTACATAGATGCAGATGCATTTCTCCTGCACGATGCCCCAAGGCATAAGTGTTCTTTTTCAGCTCGTACTCCTTTTCCCCTGGTAATGTAGCTGGACAGTTCATGTACTGTAAAGGTTACATTATAACCTATATTCAGCCTAGTGATGCTGTAGGGACATTTTAGTTATGGTAGATGTTCAGCAGTTGGTAGAGCATGACGCTTGTAGCGCCAGGGTAGTGGGTTCGATTCCCGGGAACACCCATACTTAAAATGTATCCAGGCATGACTAAAGCGTCTAGTAATTGGTATATATTATTTGTAACTGTGTCTGCCTAAGGGGCAGACTGACTTACTGATAGACAGACTGACCGCTAGCTAAGCGGAAGGTCACTGATCTACAGTGCATCTCAACATCTCTCACCCGCGCCCCTAAATAATTTAACAAAGCCGATTTTTAGGAGATCTGAGGGTCGTAAATGACCTTGCGTTGATCTGGTTCACTTGTTTATTTGGATCCCCATTGGCTCTTGCAGAAGCAGATGCTACTCTCTAACACAAAACAAGACAAGTAGCAGAACACTGATACACTGATTTAAAAGTCAGTGATGTGCAAACAATACAACAACAAAAATGATACAGTCAATATAACTAAGCAACAAATGTGTGTGTTAGAGTGTTTCACGGTCCCCAGTAGTTCCATGAGATGTTGTTTAACCCCTGTAAGTCTAAGCCGCTGGGGGGAGGGGGGCGGGGGGGGGGGGGGGGTTCTGAGCTGACATATGGAATTGTTTCAATTGTTTCATACCATGGATCATTTAGCTTTTTGATTTTGAATTTTAGGACCCTGTTAGGTATCCCCAAAAATATCAAATAATGATTTGATAAAATATTGAATTTGGCCTTTACTGCAATAGCCCCTTTACTGCTATAGCCCCTTTACTGCTATAGCCCCTTTACTTGGCTATAGCCCCTTTACTGCTATAGCCCCTTTACTGCTATAGCCCCTTTACTGCTATAGCCCCTTTACTGCAATAGCCGCCTTTACTGCAATAGCCCCTTTACTGCAATAGCCCCTTTACTGCTATAGCCCCTTTACTGCAATAGCCCCTTTACTGCTATAGCCCCTTTACTGCTATAGCCCCTTTACTGCAATAGCCCCTTTACTGCCAAATAGCCCTTTACTGCTATAGCCCCTTTACTGCAATAGCCCCTTTACTGCTATAGCCCTTTACTGCTATAGCCCCTTTACTGCTATAGCCCCTTTACTGCTATAGCCCCTTTACTGCTATAGCCCCTTTACTGCTATAGCCCTTTACTGCTATAGCCCCTTTTACTGCTATAGCCCCTTTACTGCATAGCCCTACTGCATGCCCCCTTTACTGCTATAGCCCCTTTACTGCTATAGCCCCTTTACTGCTATAGCCCCTTTACTGCAATAGCCCCTTTACTGCAATAGCCCCTTTACTGCTATAGCCCCTTTACTGCAATAGCCCCTTTACTGCAATAGCCCCTTTACTGCAATAGCCCCTTTACTGCAATAGCCCCTTTACTGCAATAGCCCCTTTACTGCTATAGCCCCTTTACTGCAATAGCCCCTTTACTGCTATAGCCCCTTTACTGCCTATAGCCCCTTTACTGCTATGAGCCCCTTTACTGCTATAGCCCCTTTACTGCTATAGCCCCTTTACTGCTATAGCCCCTTTACTGCTATAGCCCCTTTACTGCTATAGCCCCTTTACTGCTATAGCCCTTACTCTATAGCCTGCTATAGCCCCTTACTGCTATAGCCCCTTACTGCAATAGCCCCTTACTGCAATAGCCCCTTTACTGCTATAGCCCCTTTACTGCAATAGCCCCTTTACTGCAATAGCCCCTTTACTGCAATAGCCCCTTTACTGCTATAGCCCCTTGACTGCAATAGCCCCTTTACTGCTTATAGCCCCTTACTGCAATAGCCCCTTTACTGCTATAGCCCCTTTACTGCTATAGCCCCTTTACTGCTATAGCCCCTTTACTGCTATAGCCCCTTTACTGCAATAGCCCCTTTACTGCTATAGCCCTTTACTGCTATAGCCCTTTACTGCTATGCCCCTTTACTGCTATAGCCCCTTTACTGCTATAGCCCCTTTACTGCTATAGCCCCTTTACTGCAATAGCCCCTTTACTGCTATAGCCCCGTTTACTGCTATAGCCCCTTGACTGCTATAGCCCCTTTACTGCTATAGCCCCTTTACTGCTATAGCCCCTTTACTGCTGAATAGCCCCTTTACTGCTATAGCCCCTTACTGCTATAGCCCCTTTACTGCAATAGCCCCTTTACTGCATAGCCCCTTACTGCTTATAGCCCCTTTACTGCTATATCCCCTTTACTGCTATAGCCCCCTTTACTGCTATAGCCCCTTTACTGCTATAGCCCCTTTACTGCCTATAGCCCCCTTTACTGCTATAGCCCCTTTATGCCTATAGCCCCTTTACTGCAATAGCCCCTTTACGCTATAGCCCCTTTACTGCTATAGCCCCTTTACTGCTAAGCCCCTTTACTGCTATAGCCCCTTTACTGCTATAGCCCCTTTACTGCTATAGCCCCTTTACTGCTATAGCCCCTTTACTGCTATAGCCCCTTTACTGCTATAGCCCCTTTACTGCTATAGCCCTTTACTGCTATAGCCCCTTTTACTGCTATAGCCCCTTTACTGCTATAGCCCCTTTACTGCAATAGCCCCTTTACTGCTATAGCCCCTTTACTGCTATAGCCCCTTTACTGCTATAGCCCCTTTACTGCTATAGCCCCTTTACTGCTATAGCCCCTTTACTGCTATAGCCCCTTTACTGCAATAGCCCCTTTACTGCTATAGCCCCTTTACTGCAATAGCCCCTTTACTGCTATAGCCCCTTTACTGCTATAGCCCCTTTACTGCTATAGCCCCTTTACTGCTATAGCCCCTTTACTGCTATAGCCCCTTTACTGCTATAGCCCCTTTACTGCTATAGCCCCTTTACTGCTATAGCCCCTTTACTGCAATAGCCCCTTTACTGCTATAGCCCCTTTACTGCTATAGCCCCTTTACTGCTATAGCCCCTTTACTGCTATAGCCCCTTTACTGCTATAGCCCCTTTACTGCTATAGCCCCTTTACTGCTATAGCCCCTTTACTGCTATAGCCCCTTTACTGCTATAGCCCCTTTACTGCTATAGCCCCTTTACTGCTATAGCCCCTTTACTGCTATAGCCCCTTTACTGCTATAGCCCCTTTACTGCTATAGCCCCTTTACTGCTATAGCCCCTTTACTGCAATAGCCCCTTTACTGCAATAGCCCCTTTACTGCTATAGCCCCTTTACTGCTATAGCCCCTTTACTGCAATAGCCCCTTTACTGCTATAGCCCCTTTACTGCAATAGCCCCTTTACTGCAATAGCCCCTTTACTGCTATAGCCCCTTTACTGCAATAGCCCCTTTACTGCTATAGCCCCTTTACTGCTATAGCCCCTTTACTGCTATAGCCCCTTTACTGCTATAGCCCCTTTACTGCAATAGCCCCTTTACTGCAATAGCCCCTTTACTGCTATAGCCCCTTTACTGCAATAGCCCCTTTACTGCTATAGCCCCTTTACTGCTATAGCCCCTTTACTGCTATAGCCCCTTTACTGCAATAGCCCCTTTACTGCTATAGCCCCTTTACTGCAATAGCCCCTTTACTGCTATAGCCCCTTTACTGCAATAGCCCTTTACTGCTATAGCCCCTTTACTGCTAATAGCCCCTTTACTGCTATAGCCCCTTTACTGCTATAGCCCCTTTACTGCAATAGCCCTTTACTGCAATAGCCCCTTTACTGCAATAGCCCCTTTACTGCTATAGCCCCTTTACTGCATAAGCCCCTTTACTGCTATAGCCCCTTTACTGCAATAGCCCCTTTACTGCTATAGCCCCTTTACTGCTATAGCCCCTTTACTGCTATAGCCCCTTTACTGCAATAGCCCCTTTACTGCAATAGCCCCTTTACTGCTATAGCCCCTTTACTGCTATAGCCCCTTTACTGCAATAGCCCCTTTACTGCTATAGCCCCTTTATGCTATAGCCCCTTTACTGCCTATAGCCCCTGTACTGCCAATAGCCCCTTTACTGCAATAGGCCCCTTTACTGCCAATTGCCCCGTTACTGCTATAGCCCCTTTTACTGCAATGAGCCCCTTGTTACTTGCTATAGCCCCTTTTACTGCAATAGCCCCGTTTACTGCTATAGCCCCTTTACTGCAATAGCCCCTTTACTGCTATAGCCCTTTACTGCTATAGCCCCTTTACTGCTATAGCCCCTTTACTGCTATAGCCCCTTTACTGCTATAGCCCCTTTACTGCAATAGCCCCTTTACTGCTATAGCCCCTTTACTGCTATAGCCCCTTTACTGCTATAGCCCCTTTACTGCAATAGCCCCTTTACTGCTATAGCCCCTTTACTGCAATAGCCCCTTTACTGCTATAGCCCCTTTACTGCAATAGCCCCTTTACTGCAATAGCCCCTTTACTGCTATAGCCCCTTTACTGCTATAGCCCCTTTACTGCTATAGCCCTTTACTGCTATAGCCCCCTTTACTGCATAGCCCCTTTACTGGCTATAGCCCCTTTACTGCAATAGCCCCTTTACTGCTATAGCCCCTTTACTGCTGATATCCCCTTTTCTGCTATAGCCCCTTTACTGCAATAGCTCCCCTTTACTGCTATAGCCCTTTACTGCCAATAGCCCCCTTTTACTGCTATAAGCCCCTTTACTGCAATAGCCCCTTTACTGCTATAGCCCCTTGTTCTGCTATGGGCCCCTTTACTGCAATAGCCCCTTTACTGCCTATATGCCCCTGTACTGCCTATAGCCCCTTTACTGCCTAATAGCCCCTTTTACTGCTATAGCCCCTTTACTGCCTATAGCCCCTTTTACTGCCTATAGCCCCTTACTGCTATAAGCCCCTTTACTGCCTATAAGCCCCTTTACTGCTATAGCCCCTTTACTGCGTATAGCCCCCTTTACTGCTATAGCCCATAGAGAAACACACTGAGTAACACATTCATATAAATGGCAAGGAAAAAAAGACTGAATGATAAGAAACACGGTTTTGAAGTGTCTGTCCTTGTATCTAGGAGATGTAAGAAAGCTCAGGATTTAGCCTCTTTTTTTGGGTAGGCACATAACTACCTCTATACTTCCAAATGCGGACGGCCGCCAGCGGCCGATGCAGTGGATTGAGATGCAGACCGTGCAAAAATGATATCTCTAGTTTAAACGGAAGGATTTTGAATGGGATTTTTAGTATTATGTTACTTAGATTGACACACCGGTGAGTAATAGGAGATGGAAGGGAGTTCCATGTGATCATGGCTCTGTATAATACTGTGCGATGCCCAGGAATTCGTTTTGGATTTAGGGACTGTGAAGAGACCTCTGGTGGCAGGTCTTGTTGGGTATGTATGGGTGTCCGAGATGAATGTTATTTGATCATGCCACACAATCTCGAATTTTCGTCACAGTACTTATTTCTCATGAAAACTAGAAGACATGCAGTTGTCTCTCGTCAACCGTCAACCAGGAAAGACTATTATGCATGTTGATGATGTTAGTTCTGTGTGTGCAGTTAAGGGCAAGGCATTCTGCTTTGCTTTGTACCAGCTGCAGCTTTGATAGGTCTTTCTTTGCTGCACCTGACCATGTCACCGGACAGTAATCAAGATGAACAGTTATTTAAATGAATGAAATGATGGGACAAGACCAGAGCCTTAACAACCACAGTTGATTTTTGTGTAAAAAAAAAATGCTGAACTTCTGCAGACGAGAACGTCTTCAATAACAGACGTCTCAACTACTTTGTCAATATGACGTGACCATGATAACTGACCGTCCAGTATCATACCTAGGAGTTTAACTTCCTCAATGTGACCATGATAACTGACCGTCCAGTGTCATACCTAGGAGTTTAACTTCCTCAACGTGACCATGATAACTGACCGTCCAGTGTCATACCTAGGAGTTTAACTTCCTCAAGGTGACCATGATAACTGACCGTCCAGTGTCATACCTAGGAGTTTAACTTCCTCAACGTGACCATGATAACTGACCGTCCAGTGTCATACCTAGGAGTTTAACTTCCTCAACGTGACCATGATAACTGACCGTCCGGTGTCATACCTAGGAGTTTAACTTCCTCAACGTGACCATGATAACTGACCGTCCAGTGTCATACCTAGGAGTTTAACTTCCTCGACTTGCTCAGTGGCCACACCCTTTATACACAACTCCAGTTGAGGTTTAGGCCTTGTGTTGTTTTGAACCAAATGCTTTAGCTTGTAGATGTATTTAAGACCAGTTTATTATTAATCTCCCATTTGGATACTGAGGCTTTTTCCCGTTGTCATTTTGTATTGTATTTTCTTTCTTCTTTTTGTTAAGTTTAGTCCATTGACAGTATGTCAACCAATCTGCTGAGCAGCCTGACTTGTTTTCTGCCTCTTTTTCATCATTTCTGGAGCGATAGAAAGGACCGAAGGGGTTGACTGGGTTGACTGGGTTGACTGGGTTCACTGGGTTCACTGGGTTGACTGGGTTGACTGGGTTCACTGGGTCCACTGGGTTGACTGGGTTGACTGGGTTCACTGGGTTGACTGGGTTTACTGGGTCCACTGGGTTGACTGGGTTGACTGGGTTGACTGGGTTGACTGGGTTGACATGGAAGAGTTGATGTGTTTTCTGCTTTGATTTAGACATAAATTATATCTCGATTACACATTTTGATAATACAATCTATAAATGTGATAACTTCCTTGAGTTCCTAAACATTGAGGGACAGTTTTCTAAACACAGATTAAGCCTAAATAAACAACTCTTTTAATATAGTGTATTTCAATGCTTTTGAGAACGACTATAGGCTTAATCTGGGTCTGGGAAACTATCCTTGTCTTGAGCGTCAAAGTGTTTCCTTAGAAAAAAGGTCTCATTGGCTTTTGCTAATTCCTTTCTCTCTGTACTTTAGAAGAACGATCAGTTATGTAAAGTCATAATTAGTCTTAGTCCTGAGCTGCATGGAAAGTGTTAGATCTGGGAACCGCGATGTATTAGTGGGACCAGATTTTCTGCACAGCAAATCACGCAAATCTTTTTGAGGAAAAGATAAATGAAGAGCCGTCCCGCTGAGCACAGAGGTGAAGCTCTGGGAAAGTTCAGCTCCACTTTATTCTTGAATAATCACGTCAACTATTCTTTCTGTGACCCCAAATCCAATTCCGGTCAGCGCTATAAAACCCAAAGCTCTGAATATCTAAATGTTCTGAGGAACTGTTCCTCGCCTTACCGTTCCGGTCAGGTTTGAATATATCTCCAATGTCATTGTGAATATTGGGAGAGGGATTCTATCAGTTCGTGATCAGTTGAATCCATTACATCAGTTCTAGTCAGTTAATACTGGAAGGGGTCTCAGCATGTTGTCAGTATCAGTCCAGTTGATGCCAAACGTTACATCATCACCCTATCACAAGCCCACGATTAAAACCGTACGATCACATGACCTCCGTCGCATTCATGAGTTTGGGATTGGCTATTCCGTTTAAGGCTAATTGTTCCCACTCTCCTCCACATTAAGCTGTCATCTTACAAACAGAATGACCCACCTATCACAGAACACCATGTCATCAGCAGTCTGCCTACCCTCCCTCACCTTTCTAATGTCACTATTAGCGTCTGGGTCAGACTACTGTCAGCTGCTTATACACTTAAAATGGTGTGTGTGTGTGTGTGTGTGTGTGTGTGTGTGTGTGTGTGTGTGTGTGTGTGTGTGTGTGTGTGTGTGTGTGTGTGTGTGTGTGCGAGCGTCTAACCTTCTTCACTCATAACGCCCCGAGGCTCCTTAGTCGTGAAATCAATTCCATTCCACACAACCTGACCTCCAAAACCTGAAGGGAGTTTTCATACATGATCTTTATCCTCACACACGCACACACAGACAGACACACACAAAAACAGTTTTCGCTATTTTCTCCCTCCCGTAGATAAATTGAGGCGTGCATGATGTGTGGACTAGCGTAGTGGAGGCTTACAGTGGGATTTTTTTTGTAGAAGTCTACAGTCACAAGATCTTATGAATAGTTAATAGGCAATAGAAGTCAGCCCAGAGAGCTGGGGGAGAGAATGTGCTGCATACATTATTATAGTCGCATGGGGAGGACAACAGTGGAGGAGAGAGAGAGAGTAAACTAAGAGGGATAATTCTGTATTGTATTGAGACATCCGTGTTAGACAGAACTACGGTGTGCTGTCAGAATGTGTCCTTGTGTTAATGTCATGTATTGTAGATATCTCACATCCTGTCAAAAGGAGTACAAGAGGAAATGGACTGAACTCCACAGGGCCTTGTTTGTTTTCACACCTTAACCCATTGGTACCTCTCTCCTCTTTCCCCCATATCTCTCTCATTCTCTCCCGTCCTCTCACCTTCCTTACTATTTTACTGTCCTCACCTCCTCTGTGTTTCATACTGCTGTGTGGCCATCAGATTTGCGTGTGCATTTGTTCACATCCACACAGGGGGAATATGGTGGAAAACTAAGACAGAATTTAGACAGATTGACAGTTACTTAGCTGAGCCTGTGAAGGCTGGCTGACGTTACAGGAGAGAGGCCTGTCTGGTGGCTGTCAACTGCAGCGCTGCAGCAGAGGGTTGAAACAGTCGAGGGGGGGGGGGGGGGGGGGGGGCCTCAAAGCCTGTGCCCACACAGTCTGGAGTGGAGTTATCACACCAAACACACAATAGAGCAGTCAAATGGAACGTTGTGATGTACCATCTATCTATCTATCTATCTATCTATCTATCTATCTATCTATCTATCTATGACTAAACAGTCACGTACAGTGTTGTCGCTCTCCTCTCCTGTTTTACTCCACATCACAACTGTTTCATTTAACACCCAAACTGTAGAACTAAAGGATCTGGCACTGAGCTTCCATCTCTTCTGTTTCTCTCTCTCTCTCTCTCTCTCTCCCTCTCTCTCTCTCTCTCTCTCTCTCTCTCTCAGCTTTGATGTCAGCTGGATGCTGTACCACCAACTGTAGAAATGTGAAAATATGGGACAGGTAAGAATCATTCAATAGGACACATTTGAACATTTTAGTAATTAGCAGATGCTTTAATCCAGAGCGATTTACAGTAGTGAGTACATGCATTTTCATACTTTTTTCCCCCTTGTACTGGTCCCCCGTGGGAATCCAACCCACAACCCTGGCTTTGCGAGTGCCATGCTCTACCAACTTTGCTCCCGAGTGGCGCAGCGGTCTAAGGCACTGCATCTCAGTGCAAGAGGCATCACTACAGTCCCTGGTTCGAATCCAGGCTGTGTCACATCCGGCCGTGATTGGGAGTCCCACCGGTTTGGCCGGTGTAGGCCATCATTGTAAATAAGAATTTGTTCTTAACTTGCCTAGTTAAATAAAGGTTAAATAAAGGTTAAATGTTCAAAAAATATCCCTTCCTTAAAGTAGCCCTCAGCAAAACTTTACAAAGCCTGTATAAGCAGACCTGAGCCAAAGGGAATAGAAGAATTGTAACTCTAGCTGTGTCATCCTATAAGTCAGAGAGAACGTGCCCAGTGTGGTAGCCTGGTCCCAGATCTGTTTGTGCTCTCTTGAATGCCAATGACCAGAAGTTGACAAGACACCACAAACAGATCTGGAACCAGGCTACCAGTGTGGTAACTAAGGTGTACATCACATCAGTTGGCCAATCTGGGTGTATAACAATCAAGCTGTGTGGCAGACAGTGAGACTATAGTGGGTTTATAGTAATCAAGAGTTAGAGGTGACCTTGCCATCTTAAATCTTGTCCCAGCGGGGAGGGAGCAGATGACTGTGTGTGTGTGTAGGTGTAGGTGGCTGTTTTAATATTGAATGATTCAGCGACAGGACATCCCCTCTCTCCTGGGGGATTGCACACCACCTTACATACACACAATCATTTCTTGATGTTTCATTCTGCCCAAAAGATGGAACATACTCGTTTCCTGTTCTTTACTTTCTCAGAATTCCTCTCACCCTCTTTCTCGTATTCCCCCCTTTCTCTTTCTCTTTCTCGCCCTCTCTGCCTTTAGTCACATCATAACAGTAAGTATATCATTGATGGATTCAAAGTATGCCTAAAGCATGTCTTCTTCTCCCTCATAGCTTCGATGCCTCTTCTTGACCACACTGCACCCCAGCTGGGACGTTTGGGGTGAAACGTACCTCCTCAATGGGGGGATAAGGAGTGTCCAACACTCCTGCTGCCCTGGCCGAAACAGACACTAGGACAACTGGACACCCCTCTCCAAGATCCTAATGTTCTGTCCCATCCGTCCTCACATACTACTATGTTTTCATTTCTACATATCTAGAGTTCGGGACAATTTGGGGGAAAACTTGGGAATGCTATTAGGACAGATGGATGGCATTCCCAAAGACTGCCACAGCTAAATAGATGAGAGCTAGACTGGATACCGAATATGAGCTCCCTGCCAACCACCATGACATGACCTACCCCCCAGAGAGGGAAAGATGCAGGGGAAGAAGTGAAAAGAAGGAGAGAAGAAGATGAACTCTCCTCTCTGTTTACAGATTCATCTCATCAGTCTGGGGTCCACTATCTCTCTCTCTCTCTCTCTCTCTCTCTCTCTCTCTCTTTATCTATTTTTATCTTTCTCTCACTCTCTCCTCTTCCTCCCTCTGCCTCTACCCTTTCTCTCTTAATCTCTCTCTTATTATCTCTCTCTTATTATCTCTTTATCTCTCTCTCTCTCTTATTCATCTTTCTCCCTCTGCCACTGCATCTCCTCTCTATCTCTCTCTCTCTCCCGTTCCTCTTTCTCCCTCAGCCTCTCCCCTCTCTCTTAATCTCTATATCTTCCCCTTCACTTCCACTTTCTTCTTCTCTTTCCTCTCTCCCCTGCTATCTCGCTCTCTCCCACCACCCCCTTTCTCCTTCCATCCCTCCCTCTTCCCCTCTCCTTCCCTCCCCCTCCTTCCCACCCTACCTCCAGCAGCCTCCACAGATATTCATCATCTTCTTCTGTGTACTGAGACAGTAGTAATCTAATGTTCCTCCCCTCGTCTGCAGCCACAAATCTAGATGATAAGATTATCCTATCCTCTCCCAGTCATCATCTCAAACTTTTGTTGACCAATTTCATTAAACAGAGTGAAAAAGCTGAAGTTTGTGTTAAAGGGAAAGTTCAGCGGAATTGCATATTTAGATATTTGTTTCCTCACCTTGAAAACAGTTTCTCAAATATCTAATTTTGCTGAACTATCCCTTTTTTAGAAGTTCCTAGGCAATTACCCTCCACCACCAACATGCTGTGTCTTATTACAAAACTACAAAATGGCCGCCAATGTTAGCTTGTTGGGTAACGTTGTAGTTCAGATACAGTGTTACGGTGTTAGCCTAGTTTTCTTTTTTGTAAAATCTTGCTCCCTTGCTCCCCTATATTTCCAGCTAGGGAGGTGAGTATACACTCTCCATGTTGTTTTATACAAGAAAGGTAAAGTCAAAGTACATAGTAGTTTATTGGGATTAGTTTTCTATATATATATATTATATATAATGATTATTATTTTTGACTGGTATTAGAACAATTATATGAAGATATCTATGTATACAAAATAATAAAGATTCTTCTTTATGTAAACTTTGTTTTTTGTAAAACTTATTTTGCATGATACTACTACAACTATACATGTAATTAAGGCTGGGATTCAATCCGATCGCAGCTTGTAGGCAATGCGACAATTTCTGATTTGGCCAACAAATGCCGTGTTTACTGTGAATGCAATCTCAGCGAACGCTGGAACATTGCCTACAACACCCGATCGGATTGAATCCCGGCCTTACCTTATTTTATGCAAAGACACTGTATGTTCTACGTGGTATATAGATGACTATAATATTAATGTGCGTTTGTATGAATTAGTCAAAGGTTCCACTTTGATATATAGTAAGTACACAAACAGGACTTCTCTATGGTGATTTAGATGGACTTGATCTCAACAGTCTGAAAGTCTAACAATAGTAGGTTATGGTGTCGCTCACCACCATCAACTCCCCTTGTCCCATCAAATCAGACAGGGTCCATGTCCCATCAAATCAGACAGGGTCCATGTCCCATCAAATCAGACAGGGTCCATGTCCCATCAGATCATACAGGGTCATTAGTAACTAGGCCTTGTCCCATCAGATCAGACAGGGTCCGTAGTAACTAGGTCTTGTCCCATCAGATCAGACAGGGTCCGTAGTAACTAAGCCCTTTCCCTTCAGATCAGACAGGGTCCGTAGTAACTAAGCCTTATCTCATCAGATCAGACAGGACCCGTAGTAACTAAGCCTTATCTCATCAGATCAGACAGGGTCCGTAGTAACTAAGCCTTATCTTATCAGATCAGACAGGGTCCGTAGTAACTAAGCCTTATCTCATCAGATCAGACAGGACCCGTAGTAACTAAGCCTTATCTCATCAGATCAGACAGGGTTAGTAGTAACTAAGCCTTATCCCATCAGATCAGACAGGGTCCGTAGTAACTAAGCCTTATCTTATCAGATCAGACAGGGTCCGTAGTAACTAAGCCTTATCTCATCAGATCAGACAGGACCCGTAGTAACTAAGCCTTATCTTATCAGATCAGACAGGGTCCGTAGTAACTAAGCCTTATCTCATCAGATCAGACAGGACCCGTAGTAACTAAGCCTTATCTTATCAGATCAGACAGGGTCCGTAGTAACTAAGCCTTATCTCATCAGATCAGACAGGACCCGTAGTAACTAAGCCTTATCTTATCAGATCAGACAGGGTCCGTAGTAACTAAGCCTTATCTCATCAGATCAGACAGGACCCGTAGTAACTAAGCCTTATCTTATCAGATCATACAGGGTTAGTAGTAACTAAGCCTTATCCCATCAGATCAGACAGGGTTAGTAGTAACTAAGCCTTATCCCATCAGATCAGACAGGGTCCGTAGTAACTTGGCCATTGGACAGGAAGCTGCTTCACCCCATAGGGACTCTGCCCATTGTGTAACCGTAGGAAGAGGTCTCTTCCTAACCCAAGCTCCATTTCCTCTTACCTCTGACAGCTTCCCTGTCGGAGTCCCAAATGGCACCCTATCCCCTGCATAGTGCACTACTTTTGACCAGAGCCTTATGGGCCCTGGTAAATGGTAGTGCAGTACATAGTGAATAGGGTGCCATTTGGGACGCACACTGTGAGGATGACAGACTGTCCCAATCCCATTAAGTTACCATGACATCTGCTTCTCCGGATTTTGGATGGAAGAGGGGTTTGGTAACGGGGGTGTAGTGGAAGTGCGTGCGTGTGTGTGTGTGTGTGCTTATGTGTGTTTGTGATTGAAATCAAATTCCGGCTGATCTACTTCATCTGTCTGTTTGTTTGGAGTGATTAGGGTTCACTTTATTGCCCCAAAATAATCCCTTTAATGAGACTTACTCCCAGCCAAAGTATTTGTGTGTTAGTGTCGTCATATCTGTGGTGTTAGTGGGTGTTAACCTATGGGATCCCGGAAGCTTCCGGGAGATCAGGCTGCTGATGGAATCGAGTGATCCCCTTATTAGATGGGAGAGCTCTGACTCAGAATGAGGTAAGGATAAGCGAGGAGTGTGTGTGTGTGTGTGTGTGATCAGGGATGCTGCATGGGCTCAGAAAGATAGAGGAAACTATGTGCTTGTGTTTATGTTCAACTTGTGTCTCTACTTAGCTTGTGGTCTTGGTTTGGAGTGTGTTGAGATGAAAGGGGCTCGGAGAAGATATGTGGTTTCTGAAGAGTGAAGTGTGTGTGTTGGTCTTGAGAACAGAGTGTTTCCCTAAGGAGCTCACTTGCTAGTCAAGTAAAGTCAGACAGTTGCACAAGGACCAATGTTTGTCAATGTTTTCTGAACTGAAAGTCTTGGATATGTTTAAGTGATATTTGGTATTACTGCACTGTATTGTGCTGTAGTAGGTAGGCTACTGTGTTGAACTGTACTGTAATATGCTGCTGTGGGACTATGCATATAGTATGTCTCTCGTGTGTAATGCCATTGTAATGCACTTTGGACTTCAATGGTATGAACAATTTGTGGTAAGAAAACTGTGAAATGTTACCTCAATGACATCAAAATGGATGAAAAGCATGACATGTGATGGAAAATATTGTCTAACGGTATATTATATATATATATAGTATAAAACATCTGCAATTAAGTCATATTTTGTCTGAAATATAGACAAATTGATCAACTTGACCAATCCAACATATATTTTTCAAAGGATAACATTTTGTATGTACGGAGAACAGCTAACTTTGTCACGTTCTGACCTTAGTTCCTTTATTTTGTCTTTTGTTTTAGTATGGTCAGGGTGTGAGTTGGGTGGGTTGTCTATGTTAGTTTTTCTATATTTTTCTATTTCTGTGTTTGGCCTGGTATGGTTCTCAATCAGAGGCAGCTGTCAATCGTTGTCCCTGATTGAGAACCATATTTAGGTAGCCTGTTTTCCATTGTGTTTTGTGGGTTATTTTCAGTCTTTGTGTGTTTGCACCAGATAGAACTGTTTCGGTTTTCACTTTGTTTTGTTTTTGTTTTTAAGTGTTCAGTTTCATTAAAAAAAAGATGAACACTTACCACTTTGGTCCTCTCCTTCTTCCCAAGACAGCCGTTACAAACTTATTTTGAGAAATATCTGGTTGTTTATATGGTTGTTTCTGTCTTCATTTGGAGAGATAACCTCCTATCTTACTTCTTTACCATGAAATGAATGATCGTCAATGACATTGTTCTGACCGCATAAACCATACTGTCACGAACATTACCGAAGGTGACTCCCCTTCTTGTTCGGGTGGCGCTCGGCGGTCGTCGTCGCCGGTCTACTAGCTATCGCCGATCCGTTGTTCTGTGTTCCTTTGGTTTTGTCTGATTGGTATCACCTGTTTCTTGTTTGGTTGTTAGGGGAGGGTTATATATAGTTTGTTCAGCCCGCTTCTGTTTCGTGCTGGCTTGTTAGTCTGTTTGTTGTTTGAGTGTATTTTGTTTGTATTTGGGTTTCACGCTGTCCGTTTATATTTCTGATCATTTGTTTTTCTAATTTTGGTTCATGTTATGTTTCTGGGACATTAAAGCATGTTTTTTCCCACATCTTTTGCTCTCTGCGCCTGACTCCACACCTCCTCACTCATTTCTCCTAACACATACTTTTAATGCCGTAGGAGGGCAATCAAAGTTACTCTTGAAGTGTTTGATTGCCCATATTTGTAGAATTTGGAAGGGAAATAATCTCTCTAACTTGTCTCAATATATGAATGGGGCCCAATGTCTCAGTTTGCAACCCGTTAAGCCCAATGTTGCGTTTTTGCAACATTTACAAATCTACCTCTAGCTCTGGTTCAGAATGTTTGTTTCTCAATTTTCTATTCCTCTACATAATCATTACACCTTAGAGAAGACGGGGAAACATATTTCAAGTCATGTACTTGCATGGATGGCCTACAACAGAGTATGCTTGTGTAGAGGACCCGTGTGGTGCCAGACGAGTGGACATATTTCAAATCAAAACAAATCAAATTGTATTTGTCACACAAATGTTTACTTACAAGGCCCTACATGGACAATACAAAGTAAAAAATGAAAATATATTAATTAACACAATAAAATAACAATAATGAGGCTATATAGACTACCGTTCAAAAGTTTGGGGTCACTTAGAAAAGTCCTTATTTTTAAACGAAAAGCATGTTTTTTTGTCCATTAAAATAACATCATATTGATCAGAAATACAGTGTAGAAATTGTTAATGTTGTAAATGACTATTGTAGCTGGAAACGGCAGATTTTTTAATGGAATATCTACATAGGCGTACAGAGGCCCATTATCAGCAACCATCACTCCTGTGTTCCAATGGCATGTTGTGTTAGCTAATCCAAGTTTATCATTTTAAAAGGCTAATTTATCATTAGAAAGCCCTTTTGCAATTATATTAGCACAGCTGAAAACTGTTGTCCTGATTAAAGAAGCAGTAAAACTGGCCTTCTTTAGACTAGTTGAGTATCTGGAGCATCAGCAATTGTGGGTTCGATTACAGGCTCAAAATGGCCAGAAACAAATAACTTTCTTCTGGAACTCGTCAGTCTATTCTTGTTCTGAGAATTGAAGGCTATTCCATTGGAGAAATTGTCAAGAAACCGAAGATCTCATACAATGCTGTGTACTACTCCCTTCACAGAACAGAGCAAACTGTCTCTAACCAGAATAGAAAGAGGAGTGGGAGGCCCCAGTGCACAAATGAGCAAGAGGACAAGTACATTAGAGTATCTAGTTTGTCCTCAACTGTCAGCTTCGTGAAATAGTACCCGCAAAACACCAGTCTCAATGTCAATAGTGAAGAGGTGACTCCGTGATGTTGGCCTTCTAGGCAGAGTTCCTCTGTCCAGTCTCAACGTCAACAGTGAAGAGGTGACTCCGTGATGTTGGCCTTCTAGGCAGAGTTCCTCTTTCCAGTCTCAACGTCAACAGTGAAGAGGTGACTTCGTGATGTTGGCCTTCTAGGCAGAGTTCCTCTGTCCAGTCTCAACGTCAACAGTGAAGAGGTGACTCCGTGATGTTGGCCTTCTAGGCAGAGTTCCTCTGTCCAGTCTCAACGTCAACAGTGAAGAGGTGACTTCGTGATGTTGGCCTTCTAGGCAGAGTTCCTCTGTCCAGTCTCAACGTCAACAGTGAAGAGGTGACTCCGTGATGTTGGCCTTCTAGGCAGAGTTCCTCTGTCCAGTCTCAATGTCAACAGTGAAGAGGCGACTCCGTGATGTTGGCCTTCTAGGCAGAGTTCCTCTGTCCAGTCTCAACGTCAACAGTGAAGAGGTGACTCCGGGAGGTTGGCCTTCTAGGCAGAGTTCCTCTGTCCAGTGTCAACATCAACAGTGAAGAGGTGACTCCGGGATGTTGGCCTTCTAGGCAGAGTTCCTCTGTCCAGTGTCAACGTCAACAGTGAAGAGGTGACTCCGGGATGTTGGCCTTCTAGGCAGAGTTCCTCTGTCCAGTGTCAACATCAACAGTGAAGAGGTGACTCCGTGATGTTGGCCTTCTAGGCAGAGTTCCTCTGTCCAGTCTCAACGTCAACAGTGAAGAGGTGACTCCGTGATGTTGGCCTTCTAGGCAGAGTTCCTCTGTCCAGTCTCAACGTCAACAGTGAGGAGGCGACTCCGGGATGTTGGCCTTCTAGGCAGAGTTCCTCTGTCCAGTCTCTGTGTTCTTTTGCCCATCTGATTCTTTTCTTTTTATTGGCCAGTCTGAGATATGGCTTTTTCATTATTTTAATGGACCAAAATCATGCTTTTCTTTCAAAAACAGGGACCTTTCTAAGTGACCCCAAACTTTTGAATGGTAGTGTACATTAAACATATATATAATGTTTCAGAGGCTACTGATGCCATGATAATCATACTGACAACCAACACACACTACTAAGGGATACATCTGGGTCTAAGGAGATGAACTAGGCAGTGTTTGACATGATTTTATAGTTTAGGACCTGTACAGGATGCAGTTTAGGAAACGTATATTTGCAACGTCGGGTCTCCCAGGGATATGCATAGTCATGGGTGTGAGAGACTGTGTGCCTTTCAATGAGACAGAGGCAGGGACACAGACGCAGGTTGATTAAGAAGCATCTCTGCCAGCTGATCCGTGAAGTGTGTGTGTTTGTGTATGTGCGTAACTGTGTGTCTGTGTGCTCCCGAGCATGTGTGCTTTGGAGGATGTGTGGTTACATCCCTGTGTGTGTGTGTGTGTGTGTGTGTGTGTGTGTGTGTGTGTGTGTGTGTGTGTGTGTGTGTGTGTGTGTGTGTGTGTGTGTGTGAGATCACAGCTCTGATCCGCTCTGCTGCATTGCAGTGCGTCAAGCCACAGCCCCAGCTCCTGCCAGCCTGCCTGGGTCTGTAGAGTACTGTCTGTTGTCCAGGGCACTTCTCCAAGGTCACACAGGTCAATCTATCCCAATCTAGAAGACACACATAGAGAGACAGTTGTTAGGTTAATCTATAAACACCACAGAGATACACTGGATGTTTACAACCCATCTGACTGAGGTGACACACACACACAGTGTTTACTATCCATCTGATTGGGATGAACCGTGTACTTTTACGACCAGGTGAGTAGGGGAATATTAGTGAGGCTGCTGGCGGCTACGCTATGTGCTAATGATGAACTCTGAGGTTTAGGGACTAAGGATTCACTTTCTGGGGTGATGTGTAAGAATTACGGTATTATTTTTCTCTTTCCTGTTGGTTTGCCTTTAGGTATATAATGATTAACTGTAGTTCTAGTATAAAGTAGGCCAAGGAGAGACTTTTTACACTGTTATTAATCTTACATTCCATGGCAATGAGTCTATGTCATGTAGGCTAGAGAAACAACATTTTGTTACAGAGAAACTTGATTGATAGATTGATAATCAAGTTCTTCTGGATTCCCGTCTCACATTAAGCTCTCTGATACACACACACACTCACACTCACATGCACAGAGATCCCCACCTTTACCCCCTCCCCCCACACACCCTCAAGACACAATACACTCATCCTCTAATTCCAGTGAGCCTGATTGTGATAAAGCACAAAGCAGCGTTCAAGGGCACGAATCAAACAAACGCTGAAATCCCAGTCCTCAGAGTTGTAAAACATCTTTCTGCGGCCGCCGAAGACGGAGAGCAGCGATTACTCAAGTGTTCAAGAGCCTTGAGAGGTCTAATACGCCACCTCGGGAAGAAAACCACACAGGACGGCTTGTCATTGTCTTCTAACATCAGTACAATACACAGCTCTGGAGATAACGTGAGACAAACGTTTCTTCCTCTGGTATGAAGTGGATATATTGGTCTCCACTGGTGATTTCTATGAAGGCCAGAGGAGTTGGGGTATTAAGGTGTATTCATATTACCAGCAGTGAGTAAGAGGTTTGTTTAGGGAGATGCATTGGCATTGAGAAGTGTTTGCTGTTTAGAATGTACATATCTTCCCTATGGGCATAAGTCAAGACTGGAATACAATTTATGTACCCAGCAGTCCAATTCATACTGACTCTACTCTTCAACTACGTTGTACAACAGTCATATTCTGAATGTCATACCAATACAGACAAATGCACACAGCCACCGGTCTCCACGAGTGAAAACATACTGCTTTCCCCCTGAGTCTTACGCACAGCAAATCTCCTGTACTACATGTCAGGAAACAAGATGGAGTGTGACAGGAAACAGGCCCAGTATACTGTGTGTGTGTGTGTGTGTGTGTGCGTGTGTGTGTGTCTGTGTGTGTGTGGAGGTGTGTGTGTGTGTGGAGGTGTGTGTGGAGGTGTGTGTGGAGGTGTGTGTGTGTGTGTGTGTGTGTGTGTGTATGGAGGTGTGTGGAGGTGTGTGTGTGTGGAGATGTGTGTGTGTGTGTGTGTGTGTGTGCGTGTGTGGAGGTGTGTGGAGGTGTGTGTGTGTGTGGAGGTGTGTGTGGTGTGTGTGTGGTGTGTGTGTGTGCGTGTGTGTGTGTGTGTGTGTGTGTGCGTGTGTGTGTGTGTGTGCGTGTGTGTGTGTGTGTGTGTGTGTGTGCGTGTGTGTGTGTGTGTGTGTGCGCGTGTGTGTGTGTGTGTGTGTGTGTGTGCGCGTGTGTGTGTGTGTGTGTGTGTGTGTGCGTGTGTGTGTGTGTGCGTGTGTGGAGGTGTGTGGAGGTGTGTGTGTGTGTGGAGGTGTGTGTGTGTGTGTGCGTGTGTGTGTGTGTGCGTGTGTGTGTGTGTGTGTGTGCGTGTGCGCGAGACACAACACAGATAATATGGGCATTCATCTAACAGATGACTCGTCGTATTCTGGGAATTGTGGTCTCTGCATTGTGGGCTGCATCTGTGTCTGCGTGTGTGTGTAGCTGTGTATTTCTGTCTGTGAGGAGTTGTCGTGCTCATTGACTGTGCCGCATGTGACTTCAGGGAGATTTTTGGTGTAAGACTGGTTCATCGAGCAGATACTCAAACCCACTAGGGGATGTTCATTGTTATTACATATGATTTGTAACAGGCCTGTGTCGTGTCCAGTGGGGGCATTTCAAGGTTTAGCGGCTTAGTCATGGATATCGATGGTATAGAATCAATTCAAAATTCTTTGCGGTATTTCTTCTACAATTTTGCTTACAAGGAAAACGACTTGTCTTTCCACCCAAAGCCTTGTGGACTCTTGAAGTTAGGCGACTATACGACTGCATCAAATGATGTACATTCAATTCCACAAACTACAGTAAGCCAAGTTGACGTTCAATTTTCTTCAACAGGCAGAGGAGAGATTCCAAACGCGGAAAAAGTCCACAATTTCCACCTCTCACAATAATAACAACTCTACTTCAGTGAGCCTGCAAAGTAAATTGTTGTGTTTTTACCCCTGAGCCTCCTGTGGTGAATCTAAACCAACTGAGACAGGCTAGCACAGGCACAGTGGGACGCATAAACAGAGAGACCACCCGGCACTAAGGATATATCCCCAAAGCATCCCTCTTTTCCACCAAAGCATTCTCTTTTCCACTGTTTTGCACTCAGGGGCTCACTGCATACAGAGTAGCTAGGGTTGAACTGCAGGTTCTTTGGGGGAGTGATAGATAGAAATGACAAGTATACTGCAGAAGCAGTGGTGGAAAAAATACTCATACTTGAGTAAAAGTAGACATACTTTAATAAAAAATTACTGAACTAAAAGTGAAAGTCACCCAGTAAAATACTACTTGAGGAAAAAGTACGTGGTTTTAAATGTACTTGGGGTGGAAAGGTACTCAATTATCATACTTGAGTAAAAGTAAAAAGTAAATGCTATACATCAAATTCCTTGTATTAAGCAAACCAGACGGCACGATTTTCTTGATTTTAAAATTGACTGACAGACAAGGGCACTCTCCAACACTCAGACATAATTTATACATGCAATATTTGTGTGTAGTGAGTCCGCCAGATCACAGGCAGTAGGGACGACAAAGCGTTATATAGATAGGTGCCTGAATTGGACCATATTGCTGTCCTGCCTGAGCATTCGAAATGTAAGGAGTACTTTTGGGTGTCAGGGAAAATGTATGTGGTAAAAAGAACATATTTTCTTTAGGAATGTTTATTTATTTACCTTTATTTAACCAGGTAGGCAAGTTGAGAACAAGTTCTCATTTACAATTGCGACCTGGCCAAGATAAAGCAAAG
Source organism: Oncorhynchus kisutch (assembly GCF_002021735.2). NCBI lineage: Eukaryota > Metazoa > Chordata > Actinopteri > Salmoniformes > Salmonidae > Oncorhynchus > Oncorhynchus kisutch. The sequence continues at coordinate 49,227,434 of NC_034193.2, read as the reverse complement.
CAGTTCGACAGATAAAACGACACAGAGTTACACATGAAGTAAAAACAAACATACAGTCAATAATGCAGTATAAACAAGTCTATATACAATGTGAGCAAATGAGGTGAGAAGGGAGGTAAAGGCAAAAAAGGCCATGATGGCAAAGTAAATACAATATAGCAAGTAAAATACTGGAATGGTAGTTTTGCAATGGAAGAATGTGCAAAGTAGAAATAAAAATAATGGGGTGCAAAGGAGCAAAATAAATAAATAAATTAAAATTAAATACAGTTGGGAAAGAGGTAGTTGTTTGGGCTAAATTATAGGTGGGCTATGTACAGGTGCAGTAATCTGTGAGCTGCTCTGACAGTTGGTGCTTAAAGCTAGTGAGGGAGATAAGTGTTTCCAGTTTCAGAGATTTTTGTAGTTCGTTCCAGTCATTGGCAGCAGAGAACTGGAAGGAGAGGCGGCCAAAGAAAGAATTGGTTTTGGGGGTGACTAGAGAGATATACCTGCTGGAGCGTGTGCTACAGGTGGGAGATGCTATGGTGACCAGCGAGCTGAGATAAGGGGGGACTTTACCTAGCAGGGTCTTGTAGATGACATGGAGCCAGTGGGTTTGGCGACGAGTATGAAGCGAGGGCCAGCCAACGAGAGCGTACAGGTCGCAATGGTGGGTAGTATATGGGGCTTTGGTGATAAAACGGATTGCACTGTGATAGACTGCATCCAATTTGTTGAGTAGGGTATTGGAGGCTATTTTGTAAATGACATCGCCAAAGTCGAGGATTGGTAGGATGGTCAGTTTTACAAGGGTATGTTTGGCAGCATGAGTGAAGGATGCTTTGTTGCGAAATAGGAAGCCAATTCTAGATTTAACTTTGGATTGGAGATGTTTGATATGGGTCTGGAAGGAGAGTTTACAGTCTAACCAGACACCTAAGTATTTGTAGTTGTCCACGTATTCTAAGTCAGAGCCGTCCAGAGTAGTGATGTTGGACAGGCGGGTAGGTGCAGGTAGCGATCGGTTGAAGAGCATGCATTTAGTTTTACTTGTATTTAAGAGCAATTGGAGGCCACGGAAGGAGAGTTGTATGGCATTGAAGCTTGCCTGGAGGGTTGTTAACACAGTGTCCAAAGAAGGGCCGGAAGTATACAGAATGGTGTCGTCTGCGTAGAGGTGGATCAGGGACTCACCAGCAGCAAGAGCGACCTCATTGATGTATACAGAGAAGAGAGTCGGTCCAAGAATTGAACCCTGTGGCACCCCCATAGAGACTGCCAGAGGTCCGGACAGCAGACCCTCCGATTTGACACACTGAACTCTATCAGAGAAGTAGTTGGTGAACCAGGCGAGGCAATCATTTGAGAAACCAAGGCTGTCGAGTCTGCCGATGAGGATATGGTGATTGACAGAGTCGAAAGCCTTGGCCAGATCAATGAATACGGCTGCACAGTAATGTTTCTTATCGATGGCGGTTAAGATATCGTTTAGGACCTTGAGCGTGGCTGAGGTGCACCCATGACCAGCTCTGAAACCGGATTGCATAGCAGAGAAGGTATGGTGAGATTCGAAATGGTCGGTAATCTGTTTGTTGACTTGGCTTTCGAAGACCTTAGAAAGGCACGGTAGGATAGATATAGGTCTGTAGCAGTTTGGGTCAAGAGTGTCCCCCCCTTTGAAGAGGGGGATGACCGCAGCTGCTTTCCAATCTTTGGGAATCTCAGACGACACGAAAGAGAGGTTGAACAGGCTAGTAATAGGGGTGGCAACAATTTCGGCAGATAATTTTAGAAAGAAAGGGTCCAGATTGTCTAGCCCGGCTGATTTGTAGGGGTCCAGATTTTGCAGCTCTTTCAGAACATCAGCTGAATGGATTTGGGAGAAGGAGAAATGGGGAAGGCTTGGGCGAGTTGCTGTTGGGGGTGCAGTGCTGTTGTCCGGGGTAGGAGTAGCCAGGTGGAAAGCATGGCCAGCCGTAGAAAAATGCTTATTGAAATTCTCAATTATGGTGGATTTATCAGTGGTGACAGTGTTTCCTATCTTCAGTGCAGTGGGCAGCTGGGAGGAGGTGTTCTTATTCTCCATGGACTTTACAGTGTCCCAGAACTTTTTTGAGTTAGTGTTGCAGGAAGCAAATTTCTGCTTGAAAAAGCTAGCCTTGGCTTTTCTAACTGCCTGTGTATAATGATTTCTAGCTTCCCTGAACAGCTGCATATCACGGGGGCTGTTCGATGCTAATGCAGAACGCCATAGGATGTTTTTGTGTTGGTTAAGGGCAGTCAGGTCTGGGGAGAACCAAGGGCTATATCTGTTCCTGGTTCTAAATTTCTTAAATGGGGCATGTTTATTTAAGATGGTTAGGAAGGCATTTAAAAAAAATATCCAGGCATCCTCTACTGACGGGATGAGATCAATATCCTTCCAGGATACCCCGGCCAGGTCGATTAGAAAGGCCTGCTCGCAGAAGTGTTTCAGGGAGCGTTTTACAGTGATGAGTGGAGGTCGTTTGACCGCTGACCCATTACGGATGCAGGCAATGAGGCAGTGATCGCTGAGATCTTGGTTGAAGACAGCAGAGGTGTATTTAGAGGGGAAGTTGGTTAGGATGATATCTATGAGGGTGCCCGTGTTTAAGGTTTTGGGGAGGTACCTGGTAGGTTCATTGATTATTTGTGTGAGATTGAGGGCATCAAGTTTAGATTGTAGGATGGCTGGGGTGTTAACCATGTTCCAGTTTAGGTCGCCTAGCAGCACGAACTCTGAAGATAGATGGGGGGCAATCAGTTCACATATGGTGTCCAGAGCACAGCTGGGGGCAGAGGGTGGTCTATAGCAGGCGGCAACGGTGAGAGACTTGTTTTTAGAGAGGTGGATTTTTAAAAGTAGAAGTTCAAATTGTTTGGGTACAGACCTGGATAGTAGGACAGAACTCTGCAGGCTATCTTTGCAGTAGATTGCAACACCGCCCCCTTTGGCAGTTCTATCTTGTCTGAAAATGTTGTAGTTCGGAATTAAAATGTCTGAGTTTTTGGTGGTCTTCCTAAGCCAGGATTCAGACACAGCTAGAACATCCGGGTTGGCAGAGTGTGCTAAAGCAGTGAATAGAACAAACTTAGGGAGGAGGCTTCTAATGTTAACATGCATGAAACCAAGGCTATTACGGTTACAGAAGTCGTCAAAAGAGAGCGCCTGGGGAATAGGAGTGGAGCTAGGCACTGCAGGGCCTGGATTCACCTCTACATCGCCAGAGGAACATAGGAGGAGTAGAATAAGGGTACGGCTAAAAGCTATGAGAATTGGTCGTCTAGAACGTCTGGAACATAGAGTAAAAGGAGGTTTCTGGGGGCGATAAAATAGCATCAAGGTATAATGTACAGACAAATGTATGGTAGGATGTGAATACAGTGGAGGTAAACCTAGGTATTGAGTGATGAAGAGAGAGATATTGTCTCTAGAAACATCGTTGAAACCAGGAGATGTCATTGCATGTGTGGGTGGTGGAACTAATAGGTTGGATAAGGTATAGTGAGCAGGACTAGAGGCTCTACAGTGAAATAAGCCAATAAACACTAACCAGAACAGAAATGGACAAGACATATTGACATTAAGGAGAGGCATGCTTAGTCGAGTGATCAAAAGGGTCCGGTGAGTGGAGAGGTTGGTTGGTGATTTAGACAGCTAGCCAGGGCATCGGTAGCAAGCTAGCATAGGATGGAGGTCTGTTGTTAGCCACCTCCTGCGCTCCGTCAGTAGATTAGTGGGGTTCCGTGTGGTAGAGGGGATCAATCCAAATCACACAACAACAAAAATAAAAACAATAGATATAGTTATAGAGGCCCAAGAAGAAAACATAATAATAATAATAAAAAAATAATAAAAAATTGTCCGATTGTCTATTCAGATAGCAGCCGGTAAGACAGCTAACGGTTAGCAGGCCGCAGATGGGCGTTCAGGTAACGTCGCGACGGAGGATGTAGTGAAGTAAAAATAAAAGTTGTCAAAAATATAAATAGTAAAGTATAGATACCCCAAAAAACAACTTAAGTAGTACTTTAAAGTATTTTTAATTAAGGAATTTACACCACTATCCAGAAGTAGAGTTATACTATCTCAGTACCTTCTTAAACTTTCACTGATTTGAACATTTGTCGTGTTAGGTAATCCAAACAAAAGTTGTGGCTAAGAGTTGAATGAGCACATTTAAAGGCACAGTACAGTGCCATCGGAAGGTATTCAGAAAGTATTCAGACCCCTTGACCTTTTCCACATTTTGTTACGTTACAGCCTTATTCTAACATTTATTAAATAGTTTCCCCCCCCCCATCAATCTACACACAATACCCCATAATGACAAAGCATAAGCATTCAGACCCTTTACTCAGTACTTTGTTGAAGCATCTTTGGAAGCGATTACAGCCTTGAGTTTTCTTGGGTATGACACTACAAGCTTTGCACACCTCTATTTGGGAAGTTTCTCACATTCTTCTCTGCAGATCCCCTCAAAGATTGTCAGCTTGGATGGGGAGCATTGCTTCACAGCTATTATCAGGTCTCTTCAGAGACATTAGATTGGGTTCAAGTCCAGGCTCTGGCTAGGCCACTCAAGGACATTCAGAGACTTGTCCCGAAGGCACTCCTGTGTTGTCTTGGCTGTATGCCTAGGGTTGTTGTCCTGTTGGAAGGTGAACCTTTGACCCAGTCTGAGGACCTGAGCGCTGTGGAGCAGATTTTCATCAAGAATCTTTCTATACTTTGCTCCATTCATCTTTGCCTAGATCCTGACTAGTCTTCCAGTCCCTGCCGCTGAAAAACATCCCCACAGCATGATGCTGCCACCACCATACTTCACCGTAGGTATGGTGCCAGGTTTCCTCCAGACACGATGCTTGGCATTCAGGCCAAAGAGCTCAATCTTGCTTTCATCAGACCAGATAATCTTGTTTCGCATGGTCTGAGAGTCTTTAGGTGCCTTTTGGCAAACTCCAAGCGGGCTGTCATGTGCCTTTTACTGAGGAGTGACTTCCGTCTGGCCACTCTACCATAAAGGCCTGATTGGTTGAGTGCTTCAAAGATGGTTGTCCTTCTGGAATGTTCTCCCATCTCCACAGAGGAACACTAGAGCTCTGTCCAAGTGACCATCAGGTTCTTGGTCACTTCCCCGACCAATGCCCTTATCCCTCGATTGCTTTGTTTGGCCGGGCGGCCAGCTCCAGGAAGAGTCTTGGTGGTTCCAAACTTCTTCCATTTAAGAATGATGGATGCCACTGTGTTCTTGGGAAACTTCAATGCTGCAGACATTTTTTGGTACACTTCCCCAGATCTGTGCCTTGACACAATCCTGTCTCGGAGCTCTACGGACAACTCCTTTGACCTCGTTGCTTGGTTTTTGCTCTGACATGCACTGTCAACCTTATATAGACAGGTGTGTGTCATTCTAAATCAGGTCCAATCAATTGAATTTACCACAGGTGGACTCCAATCAAGTTGTAGAAACATCTCAAGGATGATTAATGGAAACAGCACGCACCATAACTGAATTTAGAGTCTCATAGCAAAGGGTCTGAATACTTAGATTAATAATGTACTGTTTTTGTCTTCGTCATCATGAGGTGTTGTGAGGAAATGTTTTTGCTTAATCCATTTTAGAATAAGACTGTAATGTAACAAAATGTCAAAGGTTTTGAATACATTCTGAAGGCACTGTACATGGCAGCCAGGAGGTTTTCCCTGACCAGGATAAAATCTAGGCCCTGGTTATAGCCTTTGCTAGCCCCTCACATGACCACACTTACAACAACAACACCCCATTCTGATCTCTGTGCTATAATTCCCCAATGATGAACCAGAAACACCCCCCCCCCCCACAGTACACAACTACATAACTGACTACTACCCACTATCTATACCACACAACAGAACATAAACACGTCTTTACTAGATGTAGGTCAAACATAGTCGGATAGAAGGCACGTTTTGTTAACAATTCTCCTCGAGAACAGTAGCAGCTAATTACCTCTTCTAATGACTGTTAGCGCCGCCGTGGCTAATGGCTGTAGGAGATACAGATCTCTCATTACCAAATCCTCCTCGTCGTATATATCCTCTAGCTGGAGGAGTGGCGTGTGTGTGGTGTGTGTGTGTCCGGTAGCTGGAGGAGGAAAAAAATATTACAACAAACTGCTGCTTCACTGCTGGTGAGAACACTTCACACATTGATACGAGATGAAGAGGACTGCTGGACATGGTATCTATATATCTATATATATATATATATATATATATATTTCATACAGTATATGATGGTTGGTCAATAAGGCAATAATTAAGGTTTGTAACCATTTCTCCACTTCGTCACTGTTGAATACGGAACGAGGGAGAACTCGGTTTGTTTTGAATGGTTTGTTGTTTTAAAAGTGTATTGGAACATTTCGTAGTAGCTAGCTAACTTTTTAGATTGGATCCCGCGACACAGTTGGCATTAGTTGCTGGGACCTGCTTCTCTCTGTCCAGTGATCCTGCCGTCCAAGGCCGGGTCAGAGGAGATGCTAGCTAGCTGCCTATCAAGCTAGCGGTTTCTTGAGGGCTTGAACGCAGCCCGCGACGTGGTTTGTCATTGTGGCTGTCTAGATCCCTGCTGTTTGTTGTTTTCAATCTTCCCCGTGACTTGCCATGTCTGGAACTGTGAGGAGTAACAGCGTAACCTACGTTGCTAGCTACCAAAGACCAAAGCCGGCGGGAGAACCGTCGAGGACAGTGGTGTCCCTTTCTATCACAGGTGAAGGATCTAAAATATTTCTACAAGCAGTTTCAAGTGTTTAATCCAAATACTTGTGTATTCAATTAATAAAAGAATGGACAACCTGACCAGAGAGGTCCAGGACCTGAAGAACAGCTTGCAGTTCTCTTAAGGTCAGCTCAATGAGTTTAAACAGGAAAACGGCAAGATGACAGCAATCTGTAAGTCGTTGAGAGAGGACATCAGTTCTGTGTGTGAATCCATGATAACAATGACGGATAAATCAGGCTTGAGGGACTATCAAGGCGGAATAACATGGTTGTGGGCGGAATTGCAGAATCTCCACATGAGACCTGAGGACAAAGTGAGGGAAATGATCTCTGAGAAATTGAAGATGAACTACTGGAAGATTGAGGTGGAGCATGCCCAAAGTACTGGAAGAAACACCACCGGCCCAGATGACAGGCCCAGGCTGATAATGGTCAAGTACCTGAGGTTCAAGGTAGCTGTTCTGGAAAGAACCAAGAACTTGAAAGGAACGTATATCTTCCTCAACGAGGACTATCCTGAAGCTGTGCACCAGAAGAGGAAAGAACTTATCCCAGCCATGAAAGCTGCCAGAGAGCGTGGGGACATTGCTTACATCTGCTATGACAGGCTCATTGTCCACGCTCCCTCCCATAAGCCTGGAAGGGATGAATCAAGCCAAGCCTATGTGTTCGTAGCTTCAACCCCGCAGCGCACACACCAATTGATTCATGGACTGCTGAATGTATATTTTTTCTCTTGCTTTGTTTGCTCTTTTCAGTATCATGTCTATCTCTGATAAGCTACCAAGGAAAGCGCTGAAAATAGCCCATATTAATATGCAGCCTTAGAAACAAGGTTAATGAAATCAATAACTTGCTAACATCAGTTAACATTCATATATTCGCCATTTCTGAGACTTGGATAATTCATTTTATGATACAGCAGTAGCAATACAAGGATATAACATTTATAGAAGAGACATAAATGCTTATGGGGGAGGTGTTGCTGTATATATTCAGAGCCATATCTCTGTAATGCTTAGAGACAATCTAACGTCAAGCGTTATTGAAGTGTCATGGTTGCAGGTTCACTTGGCACATCTAAAGCATTTTCTTTTGGGGTGTTGCTATAGGCTACTAAGTCTTAACAGTCTAAATAATATGTATGAAATGCTTGATAGTGTATGTGATGTAAACAGAGAGGTCTACTTTCTTGAGGACCTGAATCTTGACTGGTTTTCATCAAGCTGTCCGCTCAAGAGGAAGCTTCTTACTGGAACCAGTGCCTGTAATCTGGTTCAAGTTATTAATCAATTTACCAGGGTGTTTACAAGCACTACAGGAACAACATCATTCACATGTATTGATCACATTTTTACTAATACTGTAGAACTTTGTTCTAAAGCTGTATCCATACACATTGGATGCAGTGATCACAATATAATGGCTATATCCAGGAAAACCTCATTTCCAAAAGCTGGGCCTAAAATAGTGTATAGGAAATCATACAAACATATTTTGCTGTTACTCTTATGTGGATGATGTTAAAAAATATTTGTATGTCTGATGTGATTAAAAGCAGCATCCAGATGCTGCACTTGATGCATTTATGAGATTGCTTCTTTCAATTATTGATAAGCATGAACCTGTTAAGAAACTGACTGGTAGAACTGTTAAGGCTCCATGGATTGATGAGGAATTGAAAAGCTGTATGGTTGAAAGAGATGGGGCAAAAGGAGTGGCTAATAAGTCTGGCTGCACATCTGACTGGTTGACTGTAACTGAGAAATGATGTGACTAAAACTCAACAAAAAGAAGAAGAACCTGTATTATGATGTCAAGATCAATGATTTAAACTTTGGATGGAACTTTAAATGAAATTATGGGCAGAAACACAAATTCAACTGCATCTTTCATCGAATTAGATGGCTTATTCATCACAAAATCTATTGATGTTGCCAATTATTTTAATGATTACTTTATTGGCAAAGTGGGCAAACTTAGGCAGGAAATGCCAACAATGAACAGTGAGCCATCGCATTAATGCATAAAAATACAAATAATGAAATAAAGGCATTTTAAGTTTGAATTTTGTAAAGTTAGTGTGGGAGAGGTGGAAAAAGTATTGCTCTCGATCAATAATGACAAACCTCCTGGCATTGACAACTACCATCTGTCATATCTTTAATCTGAGCCTAGAGGAAAGTCTTTGTCCTCAGGCCTTGCGGGAAGCCAAAGTAATTCCTCTACCCAAGAGGGGTAAAGCAGCCTTTACTGGCATACTGTATAAGTTTGCTGCCAGCTCTTAGCAAACTGTTGGAAAAAAATATGTTTGACCAAATACAATGCTATTTCTCTATAAACAAATGAACAAAAGACTTTCAGCATGCTTATAGAAATATTGATAATAATAAGATTGTGGGAGCTGTACTGTTAGATTTCAGTGCAGCCTTTGGTATTATTGACCATAACCTGTTGTTGAAAAAACGTATGTGTTATGGCTTTTCAACCTCTGTCATATCGTGGATTCAGAGCTATCTATTTAACTTAGCTTCTCAGTGACTTCATTAGCTTCTCTAATGTCAAACATGTAAAGTGTGCTGTACCGCAGGGCAGCTCTCTAGGCCCTCTACTCTTTTCTATTTTTACCAATGACCTGCCACTGGCATTAAACAAAGCATGTGTGCCCATGTATGCTGATGATTCAACCATACACGCATCAGCAACCACAGTTAATGAAGTCACTGAAACCCTTAACAAGGAGTTGCAGTCTGTTTTGGAATGGATAGCCAGTAATAAACTGTTCCTGAACATCTCTAAAACTAAGAGCATTGTATTTGGTACAAATAATTCCCTAAGTTCTAAATCTCAGCTGTATCTGCTAATGAATTGTGTGGCTGTTGAACAAGTTGAGGAGACTAAATTACTTGGCGTTACCTTAGATTGTAAACGGTCATGGTCAAAACATCTAGATTCAATGGTTGTAAAGATGGGGAGAGGTCTGGTGTCAAAAAAATCAGAGCATCTCTTTATTACAGACACACTCCAAAAAGCAAGTCCTCATGCTCTAGTTTAGTATTATCTTGATTATTGTCCAGTCTTGTAGTCGAGTACTGCAAGGAAAGACCTAGTTAAACTGCAGCTGGTCCAGAAGAGAGTGGCACGTCTTGCTCTTTAATGTAATCAGAGGGCTGATATAAATGTCAGTCTCTCTTGGTAAAGAGTTAAGAGTTGAGGAGAGACTGCCTGTATCACTTCTTTTTATAAGAAACATTAATGTGTTGAAAATCCCAAATTGTTTGCATAGTCAACTTACACAGCTCTGACATACACACTTACCCCACCAGACATGCCACCAGGGGTCTTTTCACATCCCAAAATCCAGGACAAATTCAAGAAAGTGTACAGTATTGTCATTGTCATGAACTATATTCATGAACTATATTCTGGTAATCCGACCAATGGAACATGTGCGGTGGTACTTATTGAATATGATATTATTGAATATGATATTATTGAATATTGAATATTATGTCAGTTCGGTTGTCATCTGAGACATTCTCATCAATGATAAGATGACATAAACTCTACAGTGGAAAGTCTACATATCAGAGTTATCGGATTCACATGGAATTGTTGTTCAATTTAAATATTTGAATATGAAATTATTTGTGATGGGATGAAATGTGATTTTAGCTTCTAAAATGTGAGATTTGGGTTTTCATAAGATAGGGCTCTACTCAATCAGTGGCCCGCCCCTGTGAAGGGACATGGGCTATAAAACTTTTCAAACACGCCCTCCTCTCCCTTCCTATATATGCCCTTGACGACAATGTAACCTCCTGTTCCGAAGATGTGAGGACGACGGTCCTATGTCAGAATGGTTCAGATAATAACTACAGAACGAAGCCAACATCAGTGTGAGCTTTGGTTGCGAATGGTATGAACTTTGAACTCTTATTCACTACAGAAGTGATACCTCCTAGCTGTTGAGTTAGCGACAGCAGATGCAAACGAGGGTTAGGAAGAAACAGACAGGGTATTCCGTCTATCACACAACGACGTTACTACAACGTATCCAATTGACCAGCAGAGACATTCTTCAAAGGACTCGGTTGGGCCACACGGCCTTCCATCTACCACCAACCTACCGAAGCGCAGCTCAGAGTAAATATTTATTGCATTTTCCTTTTCCAAATGGGCGGTAATTTAGAATGCATAAGATACTGTATTTACGATAGCACAGCTTCTTCCCTTTGTTCCCCCAGTCTCCCGCTCTTTCGCTCAAACCCAGCCCCTTTTCCTTTGTGTATAACAAGCAGTCATATCTGTTCCGCCCACTAGGGACGTTTTCCTTTATGACGTAATGTGTAGTCAAGTTATGATTTAAATATGTGTATGTGTAATTCTGTGTGATTAATTAGGCATTTAGTAAATAAATAATTCAACCCAATTTTGTATTGCTGATTCAACTTGTTAACCAGGGTTCGTGTAGATAACTAAGAATTTACAACTTTCAGATGAGACTGAATTAAGATGATGATTAATATTGACTGCTATTGATGTAAAATATTACTAGGTCTTTAAGAGTTTATTCGGGAGATAACAGCTCTATAAATATTATTTTGTGGTGCCCGACTCTCTAGTTAATTACATTTACATGATTAGCTCAATCAGGTAATATTAATTACGGAGAAATTATTTTATAGAATAGCATGTCATATCACTTAATCCGGCATAGCCAAAGACACAACATTATTATCTATTGCCATTACTGCATGGAACATTACTTCCATCTCATATTGCTATAGTGAACAGCAAACCTGGTTTAAAAAACAGATAAAGGAATACCTCATGGCACAACGCCTCTCCCCTATTTGACCTAGATAGTTTATGTGTATGTATTGATATGTTGCCTACGTGTGCCTTTTGTTTTATGAAGTTCTGTCCTTGAGCTGTTGTCTATTAATGTTCTGTATTATGTCATGTTTTGTGTAGACACCAGGAAGAGTAACTTCTGCTTTTGCAACAGTTAATGGGGATCCTAATAAAATACCAAGGGGGATGAAGGTGGTGAGAGAGAAGAGGAGGATTTGCCAGTGTATTAATGCATGAGAGGTCAGCTTGTTTTGTAACTGTGGGACTAAACAGTGTTGTTGTAAAGTAGAACTTTTTCTGACTAGTGTTGAAGATAAGCAAGGAATGATACTTCCACACTGAATGTTGGATGTCAGATGCAATCTCTCATGGTAGAACCTCACAACTTCACAGCCACACCTTTCTCGATTTCTCTACCCGTTTCTCTGTCTCCTCCTCTTCTCTCTCACCACCTTCATCCCCCCTCTCTCTCAGGTGTGGGTGGGCAGAGGAAGCCCTCACGTGGCATGGCAAGGCGACAGGAAGAGGAAGCCCTCACGTGGCATGGCAAGGCGACAGGAAGAGGAAGCCCTCACGTGGCATGGCAAGGCGACAGGAAGAGGAAGCCCTCACGTGGCATGGCAATGCGACAGGAAGAGGAAGCCCTCACGTGGCATGGCAATGCGACAGGAAGAGGAAGCCCTCACGTGGCATGGCAAGGCGACAGGAAGAGGAAGCCCTCACGTGGCATGGCAATGCGACAGGAAGAGGAAGCCCTCACGTGGCATGGCAAGGCGACAGGAAGAGGAAGCCCTCACGTGGCATGGCAAGGCGACAGGAAGCTAGGTGCGGCAGTGGCATACTGTTATTATCACAGGTTGATATGTTGTGACTGGCAGCTGCAGATATAGAAGAGCAGGGGGCTGATCTGGGAGGAAGAGACCCACCACTGAGAAGGAGAGACGGGGGGAGGGAAGGAGGGATGAAGAGACCCACCACTGAAAAGGAGGGATGGAGTGAGGGAAGGAGGGAAGAAGTGACCCACCAGTGAAAAGGGGGGATGGAGGAAGGGAAGGAGGGATGAAGAGACCCACCACTGAAAAGGAGGGATGGAGTGAGGGAAGGAGGGAAGAAGTGACCCACCAGTGAAAAGGGGGGATGGAGGAAGGGAAGGTGGGAGGAAAAGACCTCTGTCTCTTCTAGATGTGGGAGAGTGGCCAGCCTAAAGCTCCCATGACGATGACATCATTTGCTCCTGTGTATTCTATGCCTAACCAAGGAAAATAGCCCCTATTGATATTTGTCAACTAATGAATTCGGTTTGATTTTCGCCACTGGATTGCAACAAGATAATGTCACTTGTATTGGATGAGATAGCACTTACCAGTGGAATAATGAATTGGCATTGTCTAATGATGGAAAATGCCCTTCTGGCCGATTGTCAGTCTGCCAGAACAGATCTGGCCTTTAGATAGCTTCACATCAACCTCAGAAACAAAGCACACAGTGAGTGGACAAAGTGATTAGCCAAGCTGATGATCCGCAATATATATTGCCTTTAATTTCCGTAAACATTCAAAGCTATCTCTCTCAAAAATCTAATGAATAGAACGGAAGCTTCCCTCCATTGGAAGCAGTGATGAGCAAAGCTGAAGCTTTAAGCCATCCTCTTCCCCGCCCACCATCTGTTGATTAAACACTAAAACACCACTGTGCTTCGCTTTGTTGCACTGTGTCTAACCTCCCTTCCCATTCCCTTACAATGTCATTATCTAGCATTCGATTGAACTCAACAACACAACAACACGACTAGCTAGCTAACAGCTGCGCTTTGTAGCTTTTCACTCCCTTTTAAAGCTAATGCTAACTGATGCGGACATACACTTGCTTAGCGATAATGCTAACTCTCGCTCTCTCTCCTATTACTGGCAGATTTAACTCAATGAACAAATACACTTTTAACGTGATATCTATATGTTCAGCTTATAGACTAGTGCATTACATGAATGTAGATTTAACTTAATGAACAAATTGACTTTGACTAGCTTGTGACATCGATAGACCATACCGATATGGCTAGCAATAATGAGCAATTTTCCGTACATTTTGTGTAGTATAGCTGCAAAGCTAATCCATCTGTCATGTGGTGAGGACTTTCTCCCAAATACTGCAACCAAATTCCATTGGGCTCCAGGATTCAACTTGGGCTCTGTGGTACCATTTTGCCTCTTACTCCCACAGTGACAAATTAGGCACAGGGCCACAGACTCAAATAGCCCTAAGGGAAATAAACCTCAATTTCGGATCATTTCACTGTGGTACTTTAGCTGCGGGGCCCTGAAATGAAAGCCATGATGTATCCTGGGGGGATATTCAGGACAGCTCTGTATCCTACAGTTCGTGACATGTCATCGCAAGTCCATTTTCTGTGTGCCTTTTATTAGCCCCTAAAAATATCCTGGAAACAATTGTGCACTTCCCACTGCCACAGAAACAACGTATCCCCACGTACCAAAAGCGAAATGCAGCGGCTGCCATGAAATATCTATTGTATGCTGAGTACATTACACCGCAAGTTGGAGAAGAATGAGGCGACTGGGAAAAATGAACTGCAGTGCATTTCGGTAATGATTTCAGAGAATGTGACTTTCACACGGAGTAATAATGTGTTCGATGGGACCCACAGTACCTTTCTGGTGACTCAGTCAAAAAGCTCTAAGGTATAGGAATAACCATCTCCATCAATACACCTACGAAAGTTCATTATTATTGAGAGCGGACCAAGTAATTGGGCGTCACTCTAAAGCGGGAAGGTGGAATAAACGAGTCAGGAGTAGGTTTTCTTGATTGAACACAGTTCTCTATTGAGGGCATTTGGTCAACACAAACAGTCCAAAATAATCAATGAAAATCTTCCAAGGGAAAACATACATCTTCTTCTCCGGATGAAACCGGAACACAATAGGCTTATCTTTAAACTACAACAAAAAGTCACGGGATTGTCACCGTCTTAGTGGTTCTTCCTGGATAGCTCCTCTCTCTCGGTGGCCATCTTCCAGAGATAGTTTTCCCCCCCTCTTTCTGCTGGTTCCATTCTCTCTCTTATAGGGGAAGGAGAGTATGTCATTAGTACCGTCAGCTGTGCTTAATTGCCTCTGGTTACCTTGTCTCCCATGCCTTGTTGGGCTACTATCCATGAGCCCAGCCTGCCCTCTGGTGGTCCTTCCACATACCTTCCCCCCCAGGACCAAACCGGAGGGTCGGGCGCCAGACGCACCGTCTTGGTCGCGTCGGGACAGCGCGTCTGTATTCCCGTTCCTCGATCCGGCCCTGTGGATGACATGGAAAGAGAACGGTTGTAAAGACAAAAACCATCTGGCTATTCTGTTGTTATTGTTTCTCTTACCAGCCATCCACGTGAGGGGCGCATGGTCAGTAACTAATGCGAACCTCCGACCCAGTAGGTAGTACCGGAGATAATCGAGGGCCCACTTGATGGCTAAGGCCTCTTTCTCTACGGTCGCATACCTCTGTTCCCGATCGCTGAGCTTCCTACTAATGAAGAGAATCGGCTTCTCTGCTTCACCTTTACCCTGAGCTAGTACGGCCCCGAGCCCTGTATCCGAGGCGTCGACCTGCACAATGAACTCTTGTGAGAAGTCCGGAGCCTGTAGAACGGGATCAGAACACAGGCCATCTTTTAGCAATTGAAAGGCCTCTTCCGTCTCGTCTTTCCACTCTACCTGGTTTGGCAGGTTTTTCCTGATGAGGTTTGTGAGGGGGTTGGCAATGGTTGCATATCCCGGGATAAAACGGCGATAATATCCTGTTATCCCTAAGAAGGCCCGAACGTCTCGCTTGGTCCGGGGTCGAGGCCAGTCACGGATTGCCCTGGTCTTCTCTGCCTGTGGGCGTATTTTCCCATTCCCCACGGTGTACCCCAGGTATTCCGCTTCGGACAAACCCAGGCAGCATTTATTTGGATTGGCTGTCAACCCTGTGGCTTCCAAACTCACGAGCACCACCCGTAATCGCAGGAGGTGACTATCCCAGTCCTCGCTGTGGATGACCACATCGTCTATGTACGCCGCTGCATACTCTTGATGGGGCCGTAGAATGGCATCCATGAGGCGTTGGAAGGTTGCAGCGGCACCGTGCAGTCCGAAGGGCATCCTCACATACTGGAAAAGCCCCTCTGGGGTGGCGAAGGCAGTCTTTGGGCGATCCTCCGGAGCCACCGGCACTTGCCAATATCCCTTCGTCAAATCCAGGGTAGTGATGAACTTGGCCTTTCCTAAGTGCTCCAAGAGTTCATCCACGCGGGGCATGGGATACGCATCGAATGTAGAGATGGCATTCACGCCCCTAAAGTCGTTGCAGAGTCTCATACTACCATCGGATTTGGGGACCAGGACTATGGGACTGGACCACTCACTTGTCGAGGGCTCGATCACGCCCATCCTCAACATCTCCCTCACCTCTTTCTTAGCGATGACTCTGCGAGCCTCAGGAATCCTGTAAGGGCGGATATGCGCCTTCTTGCCGGGTTCAGTGTGGATATGGTGGAACAGGACATCTGTTTGTCCTGGGAATGGAGAGAATATTCGACCGAAGTTCATAATCAGCTTGTCTAGCTGTCTTGACTGCTCCGGTAGGAGAGTTTGGCCACGGCGCACCTGTGGTAGAGCCTCCTCTTTTCCTTTGCCCTCCAGGGCCATCAAAGCCACCTCCTCCTCTCATCCATGGTACGTCTTCAGCAGGTTTATGTGATAGAGTTGGACCTTCTTCCTCCTGTCAGGTTGCTTGATGAGGTAATTGACCGGTGAGACCCTTTTCATTACCTCGTAGGGCCCCCTCCACTGCGCCAGCAAGCGATGTTCGGCCGTGGGCACAAGCACCATCACTTTCTCTCCCACGGTGAACTCACGGGGGGTCGCAGACTTATCATAGGCCCGGCCTTGGGTCCTTTGGGCCTTCTCCATATGCTCCTTGACTATGGGCCACACTGCTGACAGGCGGTCTCTCATCAGGGTAACGTGTTCTATTGTGGATCGAAAGGGGCATGGTTGGGTCTCCCAGGTCTCCTTGGCTAAGTCGAGGATTCCTCGACAGGGTCTGCCATAGAGCAATTCAAACGGAGAGAATCCAGTGGATGCCTGGGGTACTTCTCGCAGGGCAAACATTAAGTGTGGGAGAAGCATGTCCCAGTTTTT
Source organism: Oncorhynchus kisutch (assembly GCF_002021735.2). Lineage (NCBI taxonomy): Eukaryota > Metazoa > Chordata > Actinopteri > Salmoniformes > Salmonidae > Oncorhynchus > Oncorhynchus kisutch. The sequence continues at coordinate 49,210,616 of NC_034193.2, read as the reverse complement.
CCCGTCTCAGGACACCACTCTTCTCAACATGCTTTTAATCGTTTTGTTCAAGCGTTCACACAACCCGTCTGTTTGAGGGTGGAATATGCTTGTACGTATCTGTTGAACCTGATATAACCGACACAAGTCCTTCATCAACCGGGACATGAACGGGGTTCCTTGATCAGTTAAGATAGTCTTGGGGAGGCCCACACGAGAGAACATCAGGAATAACTCCTTGGCAATTCCCTTTGACGACATGTTACGCAGGGGTATGGCCTCCGGGAACTTGGTAGCGTAATCTATAACCACTAGGATGTACTCGTGTCCTCTGGCGGATTTTTGGAGGGGTCCTACGAGGTCCATAGCTATGCGTTCAAAGGGAGTCTCTATGATGGGGAGAGGAATCAAAGGGTTACGTAGGTGTGGCCGTGGGGCTGTACGTTGACATTGATCACACGTCCTACAATACCTGGCCACATCCCGGGTGACCCGGGGCCAATAGAATCTCTGCATGATTCTGTCAATAGTCTTGTCTCGTGCCAGGTGTCCTCCTAGGACGTGGGAATGGGCTAACTGTAGAACTGTATCCCTGTATGGCCTAGGCACCATTAGTAATTCCTGGTTTTCCCCCCTTCGTCGTACGACACAGTATAAGAGACCCCGCCTGATTGCATAGTAAGGAAGAGGGGGCTCACCTGATCCGTCGACGTTCCTCCCGTCGATCACCTTCACCTTCCTCATGGCCTCCCTTAGGTCTGGGTCTCTATGCTGCGAGGTGCCGAACTGTCCCTTTAATTCCTGGGGCAGGTCGACCTCGGTAGAGGGATGTGGAGGTTGTTCCACATCCCCATCAGGGGTGACCGAGGAGAATCCCTTCCAGGTTCCCTCCTCGGATGGAGCTTCAAATATATCCCTTAGCGCCTGGTTGCTCCTTCCTTCCTGCGTTGTGTATAGCCCTTCACATGTGTCTTCATCGGTGGTTTCCTGGAATATCTGTCGTAAACGTTGGGTCGCTATTTCTTCCTCTGCTGCAGAGGACGAGGACGCGGCTACGTCTCCTTGTAGGACTACTACCTCGGGCTTGGATTTTCTCTTCTTTCCTGTCCCCCTTCTTCCCGTGCATAACGTCATCTGCCGAAGCTCTTTATATAGGGGACAGTCTCTCCCGATCAATAATGGCACCTTCAGCTGGGGCACTTTCCCGGCCCTGACTGTACACCTTCCTTTTGGAGTGAGAATAGGCAGATTCACAGTGGGGTAATAGTGGGTGTCTCCATGGATACAGGATACGGCTACTTTGTCTGGTAGCAGTGTTGCGGAGGTCACCATCCGCTCCTCTACTAACGTAACCATACTTCCCGAGTCGAGAATAGCTACCACATCTTGTCCTTCGACTCGCACCGGAATCTCTGAGGCTGGGGCTATCTCTGCTAACCAACAGTGTTGATCCTGCCCCCTCAAAACGGGATGTGTGGGGGTAGGCAGTGATGACTCCGTGACCATGGGCTCATCCTTGCTAGGACATTGTGGGGCATAATGGTTGGGAGACTGACATTTATAACACCGACCCTGCTGTGTGGTGGCTGACTTCTCCCACCTCCGGGGGGGCTTGGACGTTTCGGTGGCGGGCGCGCCGGGGTGAGTCGTGTACGGGATTGGAAGACTCCTTCCGTTCCTCCTTGTCACTTTTTAACAACTCCCCTGTAGACCGATATGTTTCCACCGCCTGGGCTATGTCGTCGGCTGACAACGGGTTGGCTTGCCCCACAACCCTTTTTAAGTCACTGGGTAATTCTCTCAATATCTTGTCCACTACGAGAGTCTCTATCACATGTCCTACTCCCTTTCCAGGTTCTAGCCACTGTTTCGTCAGTCGTATTAAGGCGAAGATCTGGGCACGGACGGGTTGATCAGCTGTATAGGTCCATTGATGGAACTTTACAGCCCTATCTCTGGCAGTCAGCTGGTACCGGGACAGGATCTCGGTTTTTAGTTGCCCATAGTCCGCAGCTTCGCGGGAATCCAGGTCAAAATAGGCTTCCTGAGCCACCCCGGTCAAAAGAGGGGCTAATGCGCTCGCCCATTCTGTGGGCGGCCACTCTTCCAAGGTGGCCGTCCTTTCGAAGGTCATGAGGAAGGCCTCAATATCATCCTCCTTGGAGAGACGAGGTAAGATGGCGTGAGCAGCCGCTCTTGGCTTAACTCTAGGTTCCTCTAGTCGGCTCAGCTGTTGTTGCAGGAGTTCTATGGTTGCCTGCTGTGCCGTGATCAATTGTTGTAGTAGGGCGTTATCCATCGTTCTTGAATGGTTCCTCCGGGTCTACTGGAAGAATCTTGATTTACTCACTTATCCTTGTGTCACTCGTCCACCTAATCCCCGCATCCTCCACCAATGAGAGCGGACCAAGTAATTGGGCGTCACTCTAAAGCGGGAAGGTGGAATAAACGAGTCAGGAGTAGGTTTTCTTGATTGAACACAGTTCTCTATTGAGGGCATTTGGTCAACACAAACACTCCAACATAATCAATGAAAATCTTCCAAGGAAAAACATACATCTTCTTCTCCGGATGAAACCGGAACACAATAGGCTTATCTTTAAACTACAACAAAAAGTCACGGGATTGTCACCGTCTTAGTGGTTCTTCCTGGATAGCTCCTCTCTCTCGGTGGCCATCTTCCAGAGATAGTTTTCCCCCCCTCTTTCTGCTGGTTCCATTCTCTCTCTTATAGGGGAAGGAGAGTATGTCATTAGTACCGTCAGCTGTGCTTAATTGCCTCTGGTTACCTTGTCTCCCATGCCTTGTTGGGCTACTATCCATGAGCCCAGCCTGCCCTCTGGGGGTCCTTCCACATTATACATTACACCTAACGCCATCTGCTTTGGCAGGGGCAACGGCACCCAGGAGTTGCAATTCAATACAACTAACGCCATCTGCTTTGGCAGGGGCAACGGCATCCAGGAGTTGCAATTCAATACAACTAACGCCATCTGCTTTGGCAGGGGCAACGGCACCCAGGAGTTGCAATTCAATACAACTAACGCCATCTGCTTTGGCAGGGGCAACGGCACCCAGGAGTTGCAATTCAATACACAGTATTCACTGATGAGATCATTTTAAACGATGGGTCAGATATTCATATTCTCAGGTGTACACACACACACACACACACACACACACACACACACACACACACACACACACACACACACACACACACACACACACACACACAGCTCTAACCATCACGACCTGGGTCTGTTTAATCGATGCAGAGCCAAATGGGTCCTGGAAAAGCCATTTAGTGGTGTGTTGTTGACATGGCAACTCTCAGACATTCAGATGGCTGGTTTGATGATAAAGCTTCCTGTCTGAAAAGAGAGGGAGGAGGGAGGGATGGAGCATCAGGAACAAGGATGCAGAGAGAGAGATGGGACACATGAGAGAAGGAATCTGGGGCAGGGGAGAGGCTGTGTGTTGTGGCGGGGAGGGGTGTATGTGTGAGATCAAAGGAGGTATCAAAGGAGCATAGGGGGAATAAAGGGTGTGTGTGTGTGTGTGTGTGTGTGTGTGTGTGTGTGTGTGTGTGTGTGTGTGTGTGTGTGTGTGTGTGTGTGTGTGTGTGTGTCCAGATCTCAACCCAATTGAACAATTATGGGGGAATCTGGAGCTGTGCCTGAGACAGTATTTTTCACCACCTCAACAAAACACCAAATGATGGAACTTCTCATGGAAGAATGGTATCTCATCCCTACAATAGAGTTCCAGACACTTGTAGAATCTATGCCAGGGCACATTGAATCTGTTCTGGCTCGTGGTTGCACAGCACCCTATTAAGACACTTCATGTAGATTAGGACATCTGAATGAGCTGTGTCTGTCTGTCTGTCTGTCTGTCTGTCTGTCTGTCTGTCTGTCTGTCTGTCTGTCTGTCTGTCTGTCTGTCTGTCTGTCTGTCTGTCTGCCTGTCTGTCTGCCTGTCTTCCTGTCTGTCTGTCTGTCTGTCTGTCTGTCTGTCTGTCTGTCTGTCTGTCTGTCTGTCTGTCTGTCTGTCTGTCTGTCTGTCTGTCTGTCTGTCTGTCTGTCTGTCTGTCTGTCTGTCTGTCTGTCTGTCTGTCTGTCTGTCTGTCTGTCTGTCTGTCTGTCTGTCTGTCTGTCTGTCTACAGTCACAGAGTGTGTGTCACATCCACTAACCAGACATCTAAAAAGCTCCAATGTCAAATGTGCCAAAGAACTGGGAAATGTCACTGTGTTGGACCCAAATCAAAATCTATCTCTATCGTCTGTTTCCACCAGGGAGGTAGTGACCTCTGTGGTTCTCAGGAGAGATACAGTATATTTGATGTGAATAGAGAAAGACGCAGGTTGTGTTTATGTGCGTATGCAGGGGATGGAGGTATAGTACACTAGCTGCATTTTACAAAGAGAGAGAGAGAGACGGTGTGCTGTCAGAATCAGTGCCACATTACAATGATGTGTCCTTGTGTTAATGTCATGTATTGTAGATATCTCACATCCTGTCAAAAGGAGTACAAGAGGAAATGGACTGAACTCCACAGGGCCTTGTTTGTTTTCACACCTTAACCCATTGGTACCTCTCTCCTCTTTCCCCCATATCTCTCTCATTCTCTCCCGTCCTCTCACCTTCCTTACTATTTTACTGTCCTCACCTTCTCTGTGTTTCATACTGCTGTGTGGCCATCAGATTTGCGTGTGCATTTGTTCACATCCACACAGGGGGAATATGGTGGAAAACTAAGACAGAATTTAGACAGATTGACAGTTACTTAGCTGAGCCTGTGAAGGCTGGCTGACGTTACAGGAGAGTGGCCTGAGTGATTGAGACCCAATGAGAGAGGTAGAGGGAGACAGAATGAGAGGTGGAGGGAGACAGAATGAGAGGTGGAGGGAGACAGAATGAAAGACAGAAAGAAAGATAGTTAGCTAGCTAGCCGTGTTGTTGTGCTGTCTGGATCAGTTAAATGCTAGATAAGGACATTGTAGGGGGAAGGGAAGGGAGATATGTGTTATGACATTTGTCCCTCCCTCACTCTCTCTCTCCCTCTATCCCTCCTTTTCTCTTTATCGTCCCTTACCTCTCTCTCGCTCTTTTTTCTCTCTCTCTTCCTCTCTATCAACATCGAGAGATAAGCCCAAACAAATCTGTCAAAGCCTTTGCCTGCCTGCCTGTCTGTCTGTCTCATTGGAATGATACCTGTTCGTCCTCATTCCATCAGACACTAATGACATGTTGAAGCACACCACACAGATGAACAGATTATGCTGTGTGTGTGTGTGTGTGTGTGTGTGTGTGTGTGTGTGTGTGTGTGTGTGTGTGTGTGTGTGTGTGTGTGTGTGTGTGTGTGTGTGTGTGTGTGATAGCAGGAGGAGAGAAACAGGCCAGGCCTCCATCCCTTCAGTCTGTGTGGGATCTGTCAGCATGTAAGACCCAGTGATGAAGTGACCCGACTGGGGCAGAAATATAAACCTGGGGTGGAGGGAGAGATGGAGATGGGACGAGGCAGGGCTGCACCTCGACACCAGTAAATATTGGAGGCTAGGCTGTTTACTGACCTGTCAAAGGCTTGGAATTGATTTTCTCCTGGCTGGGCAGCGGTAAACAAGGGAGGAAGACTATCATACAGCAGAATAACATGTGAAGGGCTGTGTTATTGATCAGTTCACACAATATAGAGGGTACAGTAGATCTCTTATGTAGCGACGCAGCTTTAATTGGTTTAATTGGTTGTTGTTGATGTGTCATACCGTCAGATCAATGGTGGCAGTGGTTACTGCTGAACACGTATTGCCGTGGATTTAATTTAATGAGAGATATCGATTTAATTGGAACGCAAGCAATCGAAATCTGTTGTTATATCATGACAAAGCTAGCTGACCATTATGGGGTTTAAAAAACGCTGGACATTAAACTGCCTGTGTGGCGAACCCACAGATCACCTACCCTTCCAGGGGGGGAATCTCTTCATCATGTTCTCCTAAGACCCCGGTTGGCTCAAAAAGCAAAACAAGCCTCTTAAAATGTCCCCACCGTTAACAGGCCGTATCAGGGAGCGAGAAGTATCGTCCCACCTGCACACTAGTAAACAATTATAATTTGCTCTCCTTCCTCTACACATAAAATACTGTTTTGTCCCGGGGGGCATCACATTCATCAAGGCACAGTTTACACCTCTACACTCCTCCCATACAGAGTCCCAGACGTGGTGTTACAGAGTGGGGAATTTATTAGTGTCGTTTTCTGCGTGTATACAGAATTCTGTCTTGTTGTCAGGTGGCGTTTAGGGGAAATGGCTAGTCGTGTGTCGTCAGTTGTGGTTAGTGGAGATGGGAATCGAACAAACGGCTTACAGGTCAAGGGAAGTATTGAAGTCATTGATTACGTCCCAAATGCAATCCTATTCCCATAGGGCTCTGTTCAAAAGTAGTGCACTATGTAGGGTATATGGTGCCATTTGGGACACAGTTTAATGTACTAGCCTCACGGCTACACACAATGGTAGGGAAGGGTATCAGGGTGTTGTTCATTAGGCAGGAAATGTAAGAAAACAGATTGAAACAGGGAGAGACTACCTGACCTTGTCCAATAAGAAAAGCTTGTTTTCGATGTCCGCCGTGAAACGCGAGGCTACGGTGTGCCGGAACGAGTACGGCTCACTGCAATAACTACCATTCCAGTATTTTACTTGCTATATTGTATTTACTTTGCCATCATGGCCTTTTTTTGCCTTTACCTCCCTTCTCACCTCATTTGCTCACATTGTATATAGACTTGTTTATACTGCATTATTGACTGTATGTTTGTTTTTACTCCATGTGTAACTCTGTGTCGTTTTATCTGTCGAACTGCTTTGCTTTATCTTGGCCAGGTCGCAATTGTAAATGAGAACTTGTTCTCAACTTGCCTACCTGGTTAAATAAAGGTAAAATAAAAAATAAATAAAAAAAATAAGTTCTGGCCCAGAAAGTTAAAAACATAGGAAGTAGAGGGTATTATGTAAGCTCTCTCTTCTGAGACGAATAGTAACAGACAGCTGGCCTTAAAAGGAACACAGACATCTCTCAATACTGGTTCTGCAGGTTTGCAAATTCACAACTCAAAGTGATCGGTCTGTCTTGATTTACCCATATGCACAATTCAGTGTGTTTGACAAAAAAACGGAATTTCATGACAGAAGTCCCTTCATGGTGTTTTTAGTATGGCTGATATCCCAGCAGAGCAGAGCTTGGGTTGCAATATGTCATATTCAGTAGAACTCACATGATACACACCCTTGTAGCTGAAGGATGTTTGTATTGTTGTGGATGGATGCCGGTCTAAGTCCCCTACCACAGTAACGCTACTAATATTTCTTTGAATAGACGTACTTGTGGGGTTTTCAGAGAAATAAGTACGCTCTTGTTGAGTGTGAGGAGGACACACACCCACACTTCCCCTCGCCCCCCTCTGAACACATCAGCCTGCCAAGCCCAATCAAAGGAACCACCAAGGAGCAAGGGCGGGGGGGGCAAATCCAATCTCAATATTGATTTGAGGAGGCTCGAGGAAAGACGGAGGGGAAGTGTGTGTGTGTTCCTGTGTGTGCATGTGTGTCTAACTGTGTGTGGTTGTGTGAGTGTGTGTGTGTGTAAATGCTTTGCTGTGTGTGTATCCTCTCATACACTGCATCTCTAACCTGCATGCTGAAGAGGCTGTAGTCTCCACACCCTCGGCGGTGTCTAAATCGAGGATAACATCCCCATCATCCATCCTTCCCAACATCTGAACACAGCCCCCTAAGTCACTGGGATGTTGCAGTGCTGTCTGGAACCATCACTGCACCCCACTGACACACACACACACACACCCCAATGACAGGAAATGGATGACAGCCAGCAAAGGAAGTGACATCGAACATCTGACTAATGTAACTGGACACTGGTTCTCGATTGGTAATTAATACATTGATTTAATTAATTTGGTATTTTGGCTGTGACCTTACTCCCAATAAAACCAGAGAAAATTCAGTGTCAGTATTTGTCATGTCTCTTCCAAAGCAGTCATGAAATGAAAGCCAGTTGAGCTTTGTCATACTGATTTGAGAGAATATCTGAACATTTGTCAGATGCATGTAAAAGGTTTTAACACAATAAAAGCCCACATCCTCAAACGAACCTTAATGACCTACATTAAGAAGTGGATTAACAATGTCTTGTCCAGCTAAAATACTACATATACTGTATAACTCTTATATAGCTAAACAATGGCTAATTCACTTGAAATCAATATCAACTATTTAAATCACTGTAAAAATGCCTTATTTATAGTCAATCTGTCTTTCCTCCTACATGAAGAGGAGACATTTCCCCCACTGTCTGACATAGCATCAGCAAACTGAGGGATAGAGGGTGTGATAGGTAGAGAGAGAGAGAGAGTTAGTTCTCTCTATGACTTTGCACTTTTTTCCTCGTTAGGGGAGCATTCTGTCTGAGGAACACACACACACCCAAAAACACACACACACACACACCGCCTCTGAGACAGCCCCTCGGCCCAACGTGCGTGTGATCGGAATCACTAATGAGGTTACCGCAGCGATAATTGACGGCCATTTAAAATGTAGGGAGTCATTATATTGGGGCTTGGATGGTTTTAATGAGAATTATGGATGCAAAACCAATGCATTTTATATGAATCAAACAAAACAAACCAAAACAGGGAGATGGAAGGACAGAGGGAAAGGAGGGGGGAAACAAAGCTAATGGCTTTGGACTAAACAGGAGGAGGAGAGGACAGATGAGACACAATGTTCCACTTTTTTGTTGTTGAAATGTGTCTTTTCTAGATACTTCCAAAAGCAGTTTTAATTAGCACTTGCTTTCATGTTAATGTTTGATGTTATTTATTTGTTGAAATCTTACTTCTTACCGCCGCCGCAGGAACTGAATATGTTGTCAACTGTTTTCTAACATGTGTTCACCCTCTTGCCAAACATCAGCTACTGTACAGTGTGTGTGTGTGTGTGTGTGTGTGTGTGTGTGTGTGTGTGGGCTAAATGCATCGTTGGCTCTTTTCACAGACAAACTATTGATATTTTGTGTCCACAGCAGTGCAAGATGGGATTATTTTCATATTTCAGGTTTTCAGATGGGCTTTCACTCTCACATGCAACTTAGATCAATGACACCAGAGGATGCAGATAATCCACTAATACATGACAATACATACAGTTATCTATTGGGCTTTTCTGCAGGTAGGCAAGCCTCACAAAGATTTCTGTGTGTTTGTGTGTGTCCATATACGCGTGAGTGTGTGTGTGTATAAGTATCTGCAAATGGGAACACAATATCCCGAGGACAGTCTTGAGGCACAGTGAGCATGTCAGCCCATCCAGCCCCTAAGGAGTGTACTGAGAGAGGCTGCTGGTCCAATCAGTGCCCTGTCTGCAGAATGCTGCTGCAATAGCATCACAGCGGGGGACTGACTGTGACATCAGAGGAACAACATGGAACACCCCTGCTGATTCCCACCCTGCAGGCCAGGTGTGTTTAGACACACAGATAGTGACACACACACGTAGACACACGCACACATGTACTCAGGCATGTATATATTCACACCCTGAGACTCCAACTGACATCTCACATCTCCACACAGAAACACACTAAATCTCTGACACCAGCAATCACACAAAAACCTCCATGTACTAAAATCTCTCTCATGTCACATCAACCCACACAGTAAACATTCCCTCACTCACAGCACAGAATTTCAACTCTGCTAACCTGTGGTCCTTCTCCAACCCACTGTCCAGCTCTTATTACCTCTGGTACTTCTCCAACCCACTGTCCAGCTGTTATAACCTCTGGTACTTCTCCAACCCACTGTCCAGCTCTTATAACCTCTGGTCCTTCTCCAACCCACTGTCCAGCTCTTATAACCTCTGGTCCTTCTCCAACCCACTGTCCAGCTCTTATAACCTCTGGTACTTCTCCAACCCACTGTCCAGCTGTTATAACCTCTGGTACTTCTCCAACCCACTGTCCAGCTCTTATAACCTCTGGTCCTTCTCCAACCCACTGTCCAGCTCTTATAACCTCTGGTCCTTCTCCAACCCACTGTCCAGCTCTTATAACCTCTGGTCCTTCTCCAACCCACTGTCCAGCTCTTATAACCTCTGGTACTTCTCCAACCCACTGTCCAGCTCTTATTACCTCTGGTACTTCTCCAACCCACTGTCCAGCTGTTATAACCTCTGGTACTTCTCCAACCCACTGTCCAGCTCTTATAACCTCTGGTCCTTCTCCAACCCACTGTCCAGCTCTTATAACCTCTGGTCCTTCTCCAACCCACTGTCCAGCTCTTATAACCTCTGGTCCTTCTCCAACCCACTGTCCAGCTCTTATAACCTCTGGTTCTTCTCCAACCCACTGTCCAGCTCTTATAACCTCTGGTCCTTCTCCAACCCACTGTCCAGCTCTTATAACCTCTGGTCCTTCTCCAACCCACTGTCCAGCTCTTATAACCTCTGGTCCTTCTCCAACCCACTGTCCAGCTCTTATAACCTCTGGTCCTTCTCCAACCCACTGTCCAGCTCTTATAACCTCTGGTTCTTCTCCAACCCACTGTCCAGCTCTTATAACCTGTGGTCCTTCTCCAACCCACTGTCCAGCTCTTATAACCTCTGGTTCTTCTCCAACCCACTGTCCAGCTCTTATAACCTGTGGTCCTTCTCCAACCCACTGTCCAGCTCTTATAACCTCTGGTCCTTCTCCAACACACTGTCCAGCTCTTATAACCTCTGGTCCTTCACCAACCCACTGTCCAGCTCTTATAACCTCTGGTCCTTCTCCAACCCACTGTCCAGCTCTTATAACCTCTGGTCCTTCTCCAACCCACTGTCCAGCTCTTATAACCTCTGGTCCTTCTCCAACCCACTGTCCAGCTGTTATAACCTTTGGTACTTCTCCAACCCACTGTCCAGCTCTTATAACCTCTGGTTCTTCTCCAACCCACTGTTCAGCTCTTATAAACTCTGGTCCTTCTGCAACCCACTGCCCGGCTGTTATAACCTCTGGTACTTCTCCAACCCACTGTCCAGCTCTTATAACCTCTGGTCCTTTTCCAACCCACTGTCCAGCTCTTATAACCTCTGGTACTTCTCCAACCCACTGTCCAGCTGTTATAACCTCTGGTACTTCTCCAACCCACTGTCCAGCTCTTATAACCTCTGGTTCTTCTCCAACCCACTGTCCAGCTCTTATAACCTGTGGTCCTTCTCCAACCCACTGTCCAGCTCTTATAACCTCTGGTCCTTCTCCAACCCACTGTCCAGCTCTTATAGCCTCTGGTCCTTCTCCAACACACTGTCCAGCTCTTATAACCTCTGGTTCTTCTCCAACCCACTGTCCAGCTCTTATAACCTCTGGTCCTTCTCCAACCCACTGTCCAGCTGTTATAACCTCTGGTACTTCTCCAACCCACTGTCCAGCTCTTATAACCTCTGGTCCTTCTGCAACCCACTGTCCGGCTGTTATAACCTCTGGTACTTCTCCAACCCACTGTCCAGCTCTTATAACCTCTGGTACTTCTCCAACCCACTGTCCAGCTCTTATAACCTCTGGTCCTTCTGCAACCCACTGCCCGGCTGTTATAACCTCTGGTCCTTCTCCAACCCACTGTCCAGCTCTTATAATCCACTGTCCAGTGACTAACAACATCAATCTAGTCAGTTATACCATCGGGTCATGTGAAAGCTCCAGCGCCTCAGTATAGGCCAGTAATTAGAAACAGTGTGTCAGCCTAATACACGCACGCACACACACACACACACACACACACACACACACACACACACACACACACACACACACACACACACACACACACACACACACACACACACACACACACACACACACTCCTATTTTCCCACGCTAACACCAACCCAAATGCTCCTGTGATCTGCCCGGTTCCATTAAGATGGATTACTCCCCTTTACATAATCATCTTAAACTGATTAATACGGTGTGGGAGACTTGTGGAAGGTGACTTTTGTTCATCTCAGAGGCATTCTGTCTAAAAGCCATATGAGGGTAGAGTATTGTCCATCTCTCCAGTGGCTCCTGGGGACAACAGGCCCCATTAGGACTTAGCAGTTCTCTCTTTCTAAGACGTTACCTCATTGTGGGCTTCCTTATTAGGGGTGTGAAGAGCACTTTAAGACCACACTATGGCAGGATAGGAGTCGGTGTTAAGGAGGATTGGAATCAACACTGTAACAGACACGCATGTGGAATTGGAGTTGAACAGAGTGTGACTTGCCTCCTATATCCTAGTTGAACTCTTGCTAATGTTAATTTTGGGTGTGCACACACACACACACACACAGTAGCGGTCTGCAGAGATCCTGTACCAGTTACCAATAGCGGTCCGGGATAGTACTGTAGCTACTGCAGAGGCCATTTGACACCTCCTTTATGAAGAGACGCAGTGCGCAGGGCTGGCTGCATAGTGAAACACAACCCTAGCTGGAACAGTACAGGGACTGTACAGTGTTCATCATTTGGGCCTTAGTCTGCTGAAAAGCTCTGTACCCTGGTTACAACACACAGCCTTAGTTCTGGTTAAAAATGCAAGGATTACAATATGTGTTGTTCCCCAGATAAAACAGCTCTGTTATAACCTCCTTTATGACTTAAGACATGTTACATCCTGTATCATTAGAAACATCACACTACATTTTCACTAAAAATACAAACCAAATGTTCAAAAAGTGGTTTGTGTAAGTTATGGTCGTCCATAAAGCCAGAATCTTCAGTAGGCAGATACAGCCAGTGAAGGGTGAGTCGAGTGCTGAATTCAAAAACCAGGCAGCCATTTGACAGAGAGAGAGAGAGGGGGGGGGGGGGGGGTGACGTAAACTCTAATAGCTAAATAACTGCCCCATTTTACCTTATATGGCCAGGAGACATCCTGCTCTGATCATGTGATTTCCTGTATGATTGAAAAGGAAAGGAAGACAGATAACTTCTATGTACATTCCTTTTACCAGTAACAACTTTATTTGGTGTAGAATAATCTGTCTGGTGAATCACTTTGACCTTTTCCTCCCATTAGAGATCAACGCCGACCTGTCATGAAGTGAACTAACTAATATATAACCATATGGTAAGTATTTTATCCAACTTAACCTTTTCAAATTGCAGCTGTTTTATACTCTGTTTTGATATACTGTATGTAAAACGTAGTTTATTTCCTTCCATATATATATACATATATTACCTAGTCAGACTAATTTTCCCCTTTCTTACTCAGTATTGTGCATTGACACACTTATTTGTGGTCAGGGAGGGAATTCCTTAAAATTGGGGAGGATATGTCCATGTGGGGAGGAGATTACTTCACTACTTCTGCACGAAGAATGGCTCTGTCAGGGCCACGGAATGGCAGAACCTACATCATGTACCATGGCACCTCTTGGTGGGCTGCACAGAAAATCATGGCCAAAGGTTTTTGTCAATCCAAGTGTGGCATGTTGTGGCAGGGTGTGTATCTAAGCCGGGAAGGTTGTCATCAAAGTTAAAGTCAATGTGGGCAAGGTGAAAAAAGTAGACCGCCAAGGCCACCCTTTGCAGAAGACGTGGCATGACGAGGGTTACGACTCAGCCTGGGTTCCTCCTAACTGTGGCATGGTGAAGAGTGGTTTAGAAGAGAACTGTGTCTGGGACCCAAACCGCATTACTGTTTTAGACACTATCAAATCAAAAACAGAACCCACCTTGCAAAGTGAGGACACTGATGAGGAAGAGGATGAAGAGGACACTGAGGAGGAGGAAGAGGGGATGGAAGGAGAGGAGGAGAATTATGAGGAAGAGGGGGTTAATGAAGAGGAGCAGGGGGATTATGAGGAAGAGGGGGTTGATGAAGTGGAGGAGGAGGAAGAGGAGGAGGAGGATTATGAGAAAGAAGGGTTGGAGGGAGAGGAGGAGGATTATGAGGAAGAGGGGGTTGATGAAGAGGAGGAGGAAGAGGATTATGAGAAAGAAGAGGAATTAGATGGGGACACTGAGGAGGAGGAGGATGAGGAGGAAGCGGATGGGGACACTGAGGAGGAGGAGGAGAGAGAGGGAGAGAAGGAGGAGGAAGCGGATGGGGACACTGGGGAGGAGGAGGAGGAGGGAGAGGAAGAGGAGGAAGCAGATGGGGACACTGAGCAGGAGGAGGAGGGGGACACTGAGGAGGATTATGAAGAAGAGGAGATGGAGGGAGAGGAGGATTATGAGGGAGAGGAGGAGGACTCATGTTGAAGATCAGCAGGCCATTCTATGAACTCAGTGGTGTTTTTAATACATCTACTCTCCCTCTCTCAGGCTGAGGGACAGAAGTCACCATCATTGTAAAATGTCAGCTCATTTGTTGTTTTGGGAAAGTAATTTCTGTAGATGTTTACTTACTTAATGTGATTCATTTGCATTTGTCCCACATTTGTCCCACATGATAATGGTCATGATTAGGGACATGAGTTTTTCCCGACCACAATGGCCTGACCAGGAACAACTCCAGGCTCTGGTTATGATACACAGATTTAGGGGCCCAATGTTGTTCCTGGTCAGGCACATCCTACTTGATATACGTTGAAAGAAGACTGCAAGTGCTTCACATGTACTGTATAGCCAGAGGATAATCAACATGTTTTTGTACTTGCTGACCTTTGGTGGTAAAGCTATTACCATGCTGACATCAGACATCAATCTAACAACCATAGAAATATGGCTGAAAATACAGCTAAGCCTGTCGACTATCTACGTATTCAGACATTATACTGTGTGTTACAATCTAGATAGACATACAACCATAACACAACACTAAACATTATTCAACCCTTCTCCATCCTTGCACAGTGGGGGAGCTGTATGACAGGCACGCACACACAAACTGCAGCAACATGTCCAGCCCTAGTCTGTTAATCTGTGTGGTCATCCTCTGGGGATAGGGCTGACAGCGATTTCCTCAGTGTGATGTGTGTGTGTGTGTGTGTGTGTGTGTGTGTGTGTGTGTGTGTGTGTGTGTGTGTGTGTGTGTGTGTGTGTGTGTGTGTGTGTGTGTGTGTGTGTATATGTAACCCAATGTGTGTGTGTCTCCTAGCTCACCCACCACCACCGCACACAGGTGGCCTGTCACCACACGGCCAGGCCAAAGCCCCTTGTATACCTCCCCCTGCCTCCCTCCTCTCCCTCTGCCTGGCTGGCTAACAGTCTGTCTCCCCTCCACCCCCAACTCACCCATCTCCCCTGCCTGTCTTCCTCACCTGTTAAGACTGTCGCTATACAGGAACGACCAGGGAACATTGGGTCCTTGATGAAAATGCATGTTCTGACACTCGCATTGGCGGATATTGTGGCCTTACCAATACAGAGGGAATCACACACACACACACACACACACACACACACACACACACACAAACACACACAGTCTTGAAAGGAGGCTATTTGAAGTAATGGAGCATGTCAATGGAAGAAAATGTCGGATTAAATATTTATTTGAAGTACTGCAGATCACATTCAAAGCAGAGGTACAAAAGAAGTGGATTTGCTACAGCTGACCGATTTGTCATGATTGTATTTTATTTAGCTTTGTGTTATTACATGAAAATGTGTTTCCATGTTAAATCAACAAGAGCGGCTCAGTCAATTACTACAGTTATTTCATACTTGTTTGTGAAAGCATCACGACCGTGAACGATAACAATCTGTCAATAATCTCTGGTGAATAGACCACGTAAACATACAGTGGGACAAAAAGAATTTAGTCAGCCACCAATTGTGCAAGTTCTCCCACTTAAAAAGATGAGAGAGGCCTGTAATTTTTGTCATAGGTAGACTTCAACTATGACAGACAAAATGAGAAAAAAAAATCCAGAAAATCACATTGTAGGATTTTTAATGAATTTATTTGCAAATTATGGTGGAAAATAAGTATTTGGTCAATAACAAAAGTTTCTCAATACTTTGTTATATACGCTTTGTTGGCAATGACAGAGGTCAAATGTTTTCTGTAAGTCTTCACAAGGTTCACACACTGTTGCTGGTATTTTGGCCCATTCCTCCATGCAGATCTCCTCTAGAGCAGTGATGTTTTGGGGCTGTTGCTGGGCAACACGGACTTTCAACTCCCTCCAAAGATGTTCTATGGGGTTGAGATCTGGAGACTGGCTAGGCCACTCCAGGACCTTGAAATGCTTCTTACGAAGCCACTCCTTCGTTGCCCGGTCGGTATGTTTGGGATCATTGTCATGCTGAAAGACCCAGCCATGTTTCATCTTCAATGCCCTTGCTGATGGAAGGAGGTTTTCACTCAAAATCTCACGATACATGGTCCCATTCATTCTTTCCTTTACACGGATCAGTCGTCCTGGTCCCTTTGCAGAAAAACAGCCCCAAAGCATGATGTTTCCACCCCCATGCTTCACAGTAGGTATGGTGTTCTTTGGATGCAACTCAGCATTCTTTGTACTCCAAACACGACGAGTTGAGTTTTTACCAAAAAGTTCTATTTTGGTTTCATCTGACCATATGACATTCTCCCAATCTTCTTCTGGATCATCCAAATGCTCTCTAGCAAACTTCAGACGGGCCTGGACATGTACTGACTTAAGCACGGGGACACGTCTGGCACTGCAGGATTTGAGTCCCTGGCGGCGTAGTGTGTTACTGATGGTAGGCTTTGTTACTGTGGTTCTGGGATTTTTGCTCACCGTTCTTGTGATCATTTTGACCCCACGGGGTGAGATCTTGCGTGGAGCCCCAGATCGAGGGAGATTATCAGTGGTCTTCTATGTCTTCCATGTCCTAATAATTGCTCCCACAGTTGATTTCTTCAAACCAAGCTGCTTACCTATTGCAGATTCAGTCTTCCCAGCCTGGTGCAGGTCTACAATTTTGTTTCTGGTGTCCTTTGACAGCTCTTTGGTCTTGGCCATAGTGGAGTTTGGAGTGTGACTGTGAGGTTGTGGACAGGTGTCCACAGGTGTTTTATACTGATAACAAGTTCAAACAGGTGCCATTAATACAGGTAACGAGTGGAGGACAGAGGAGCCTCTTAAAGAAGAGGTTACAGGTCTGTGAGAGCCAGAAATCTTGTTTGTTTGTAGGTGACCAAATACTTATTTTCCATCATAATTTGCAAATAAATTCATTACAAATTTTCTAATTTTGTCTGTCATAGTTGAAGTGTACCTATGATGAAATTACAGGCCTCTCTCATCTTTTTAAGTGGGAGAACTTGCGCAATTGGTGGCTGACTAAATACTTATTTGCCCCACTGTACATGGTACCATAGATCTGTCTTTATACTATGGCCACTGACGAGCAGCGGTAGTTACGTGTTTATCATCACTGGTTATTTGGACAAATCACGATTTCGCAGGTGTTATGCACCTTTCGATTTTCGGAAGGGTTGGGGACATTCGGCCCATAGACTTGCCTGTAACTTTCAAAGAGAGAGGGTGGAGCTTCTTGTTCTGGATCTCCTCATTTTAGCATCTCTCAATCTCTTATCTTAACATGTCTGGACCCAGAACCTAATCGAGCAGCTGACCAATTACGCAAGACTTTAGTTTTGGGTGAACTGAGATTAATATTTCAATATCCTCATTCAGTCATTTTGTTCAAAACTGGACTATTTTAGCTACAGTCCCTGCATTGAAATGTACTTCTCTGTATTCACAAACCTATAAATGCAGGTATTGTAAACAGTAAAATGCCCAATCGAAAGTATCAAGCAGCAGTTAAGGCAGAATTTGCTCCCTCACAAGGCAATAACAACTGTCTCTGGGTCGTTAAACAAATCAACCAATGAGAAATCAATACCTGACTGGCTTGCAGTCAGGCGAAGCTGAGAGAGCTGCGTTCAAGGGCCGATGAGAGCTCTTCTGAGGGTCAGACGTACACACTTTTACAACCTCTCCTTAATGCATTTCTAATTGGACAATGGTGTAGGAACAATGGGTTGGAGAGAGCTGCGTTCAAGAGAGGGCTGATAATTGCTCTTCTAGCAAGGGTCAGACAATGTTACAAGACATACAACTTCTTGTTAATGCTTTTTTAATGAGGAAATTGTGTAGGAACTATTATGGGTGGTTGTGCACCTTTCAGAGACGCCACATAGGCATGGCTCTTGACACGTGAGCCTTTTCTTTTAATGTAATCTCGAGAATATTCAACAATAACATCCATAATTATTACTTATTTAAAAAACAATATACTCAACTTAAATGTAATACACTTATTGATGTTTATGCATTGTCTGGCAAGGCTACAGAATGGCATGGTCTACAAAATGTGCCACGGCACCTCTGATAAAACTATATGTAAAATCCTGACCAAAGGTTTTTATCCATCCAAGTGTGGCATGTTGGTGGCATGCTAGTAGATACCCCATGCACCTTGCTGAACACAAGAAGGTTGTCAGAGTTGTCAGAGAAAAAAGTAGACCGCCAAGGCCACCCTTTGCAGAAGTGGCATGACAAAGGTTATGACTCAGCCTGGGTTCCTCCTAACTGTGGCATGGTGAAGAGTGGTTTAGAAGAGAACTGTGTCTGGGACCCAAACCGCATTGCTGTTTAGACACTATCAAATCAAAAACAGAACCCACCTTACAAAGTGAGGAAACTGATGAGGAACAAAAGTAGGATGAGGATTATGAGGAAACGGGTGTGGAAGGAGAGGAGGAGGAGAAGGAGGGGGGGGAAGAGAATGGCAATTTATTAATTAGATTAGCTCTCATCCTGGGTCCTTTCTTCCACGTCCTCTCTCGCTTCCTTTTGAAAAAGTTCAAAGGTAATTAAGGAGAGGTGGCGTGCAGAGGGAAAGTGGACAAAAATGCACTTGTATGAAATGAGACTCTCCTGAATGGGCGTAACCAAAGAAGACCTTTGTAGCACTCAACATCTTTCAAGGGTATTTTTGTCCTACTGAATCTAAATTTTTGTCATCTGTAAAAACAAGATTTTCAAATTTTTCATCATAAATCCCAGTTGGGATGGGCCGTCACATATTAGCTTGATTATAATTGAAAGGTGTCAAAATATATATATATATTTTTTTGCCATATATGATTGATATGAATAAAATTTTACTTATTTTAATTCAACTTCAATTCAAATTCTGTGTGGCCAATTCAGGAGGCGGCGGAACAAAATGAGGATTATGAGGAAGAGGGGGTGAAGGGAGAGGAGGAGGAAGGAGAGCAGGAGGAGGAGCAAAATGAGGATTATGAGGAAGAGGGGGTGAAGGGAGAGGAGGAGGAAGGAGAGCAGGAGGAGGATTACAAGGAAGAGGAGGATTTATAGTGAAGATGAGCAGACTATTATATGTGTTAAAAACGTCTACTCTCCCTCTCTCAGGCTGAGGGACAGAATTCACCATCATTGTAAACCATGGCTAATTTGTTGTGTTGGGAAAGTAACTTCTAAAGATGTATTTATTTATTTAATGGCATTAGCTATTAACGTATTTAAGGTTTAAGGCAGAGGTGTGAGACATGATAGTAGAAATGATTAGGGACATTAGTCTTTCCTGACCGCTTATGACCAGATTTGTTCCTGATCAGATCACATACATGATAAAGTTTGAAAGAAGTCTGCATAACATGATTGTGTAGGAGAATAAAGTTATATTTGCACTTGTTGACCTTTTGATGCTAAACTAGTCTGGTAAGAAGTGAAAGGGATGAACATCCTGACATCAGACATACAATATAACAGCCTTGGGGGCGGGATCTACTAAACTATGGAATTGTTTTAAGAAGGTCATACCAAGGATCATTTTACTATTTGATTTGGAATTTTAATACCCCTTGAAGTATCCCCCCAAAAAATATAAAACCATTTTTTTATGAAAATGTTTATCTGGCCTTGCTGTTATTAGCCCATACAAACGCATTGAATAACAGATTCACTTCATGAAACAACAAAGAGTCCCATAAATACTATCTAAAGGAAGTTTGTTCTGAAGTGTCAGAGGTATAAGAAATATATATACTAATATATATATATATATTTACCTGTATTTAATCCCTTATTTCTTCACAAAATATAAATTCAACTTGTACCGGGGGACCTTCAGATGAGTCTTGTGTGCATCCTAGAGCAAAACAACCGACATGTACCATACATGTTCGCAAGAGTCTCACCTTTGCACAGTGGGGTGTGTGTAGCCCAAATGATTCGGATGCTACAGGCAGAGGTTGGCAGGTTCTACTGTACTAAACTGTCCTTTACTGTACTGTGATGTTCAAACATAGCTTAGAGGTTCGTTGAGATTTGGATCTGGTCCCCATTGACGAAATGTGTACTTGTTTGGGGGTGGAGCTTATTTGAATAATATCCATCATGCTTTGCAAGTGTTTAAAAAAAATATATATTTTTTTTTTTCAGCACCTCTCATCCAGAGAGACTTACAGTCAGTGCATTAGCTAAGGTAGATAAACAACATACAGTATCACGGTCATAGCAAGAACATTCTGTAACTGTAACTGAGAATGTTATTGTAGTGCAAATCATTGCTTCCAGTTTAAAATCTATTGAAAATGCTGACCTGTGCATGTGACAGATTGGAGAAATAATACATATTCTGTTGCACTCTTCAATTGGCTCCTCTTTCTTATAAGAAGCGGTTTTAAAAATTATTATTGAGAGGTAACGCTTACTTCAACGTAGGTGCAGATAAAATATGGCCATAGAATCAATACGTATCTTTGACGTCAAGAAAATAAGTTCTCACCTTTTACTCAGCACCTACAATGCACCAGATTTCAAAGTCCAGAAAAAAACTATGTATTTTGGACGTCCGGAAAATATATATTTTTGATTTCCGGACAAGACGTCTTTTCACCTTTCATTCAGCTCCTAAAATGCACCTGACATCAACGTCTGTTAAAGATGTATTTTCAACGTCATTTTGCTTACTGGGTTAGGTCTGGTAAAAAGACAGTGTCTAGTTGTTGTTCTCCAAAGAAAACACCCCTGTCATTAACATCCTTCATTACTGAGACGTGACATCTTGTATGATTGGAAACAGAACTTTGCATATTAACATCACAAAATGCCCATCACTACATTCTTACCTGTACCTGCATCCTGGATCAACATCAGTTAGACAACTCCAGATCTGTAAGTATTTTAGCCAAATAATCCTAATCAAACTTGATTAAGTTTAATGTTTTGGAATTCCAACATTATAATGTTGATAAAAATCTATTGACGCCAGTGGTGGTCTGTGCCATTGAAGATGAGGGAGGACAATTTTTTTTATTTTATTTTATGAGCATGGCCTTATTTCTATTACAGCATATTGGATGACTGTCACTCATATTCCATTCACATCGAGATGGTTCAGGATACTACATGATACTCAAATTTCCCCTATTTCCATCATGAGGTTACCAGCCTATGAATGAACGTTTTCAAAGTAGGTTTACACAGGTTGACATACATTTTTTAGGCGACAGACAGTGACAAATGGACAGAAACTGACACATTCAATACCGCCGTGTTCACTCCTCTTGTTTGCATCTAGCTGATCTAGTGTCACGTTGTATAAATGATTGGAGACAGGCGCAGGAATATGTAATAGGGGGTTTTAATATTCCACCCAAAAATACAACAATACACGGGACAAGACCCGTAATAAAGAGTACACAATACACGCAGCACGAAAGCCAAAACAACAAAGCACAGGTACTCACAAGACCAACGGACATGGGAACAATAACCCACCAAGACAATGGTGAACAGTCACATATATACAATTACTAGTCAGGTGAATTGGAATCAGGTGTGCGTAATGAGACAGTTCAGTGATGCCTAGAGGCCGGTGACGTAGACCTCCGGAACTGGTGGGTGGAATGAGCAACAGTACCGGGGGAATCCGTGACATTTGGGATGTAATCATTAGTCCAACAGTTGCAAAACGAGAGTTTCTATTGGACGAATTCAGGTATGTTATCCACGTTTCATTCTGTTTGCTTCTGTTTAAGAAACATTTTTCAACAGAATTGGCAGAAGGAATTCACATCTGATGACACGTAAACACACTTTCATAGCAGCCATACTGTACTCCTTCTCGTATCTACATGCTCTCCCCCTCTCACCTTTTCCCTCTGCTTGTGTACTTCAATGCACAACCCATCAGCTGTATGTGACCAGACAAAACATCATTGTCAACATAGCTAATAAAACTAATGAGTTAGTAAACCAGCTACAATCATGCAGTACTGTGTGTACAGTCAGTAAGCAGTTTAGCAGTTACACCGGCAGGCCCCAGTGGCAAGACATTAGTTAAACCAAAAGCTTACCTTGTCTGGGAAGAGTTCCAGTATTGTGTTGGATAGCCATAGCCAGCTAGCTAACATAGCATCCCCCTGTTTGAGCCGGGTGTTTATTAAGTAGGTTAAACTAGCTAACTGCATTTGCTAGCTAAGTACACTACCGGTCAATAGTTTTAGAACACCTAATCATTCAATTTTATTTTTATATATCTTTATTTGTACTATTTTCTACATTGTAGAATAATAGTGAAGACATTAAACCTATGAAATAACACATATAGAATCATATAGTAACCAAAAAAGTGTTAAACAAATCAAAATATATTTTACATTTGAGATCATTCAAATAGCCACCCTTTGCCTTCATGACAGCTTCTTGACATTCTCTCAACCAGCTTCACCTGGAATACTTTTCCAACAGTCTTGAAGGAGTTCTCACATATTCTGAGCACTTGTTGGATACTTGTCCTTCACTCTGCGGTCTGACTCATCCCAAACCATCTCAATTTGGTTGAGGTCGGGTGATTTTGGAGGCCAGGTCATCTGAGGCAGCACTCCATCTCTCCTTCTTGGTCTAATAGCCCTTACACAGCCTGGAGGTGTGTTGGGTCATTGTCCTGTTGAAAAATAAATGATATTCCCACTAAGCCCAAACCAGAAGGGATGGTGTATTGCTGCAGAATGCTGTGGTAGCCATGCTGGTTAAGTGTGCCTTGAATTCTTAATAAATCACAGACCGTGTCACCAGCAAAGCACCCCCACACCATAAAACCTCCTCCACCATGCTTTAAGGTGGGAAATACACATACAGAGATCTGTTCACCAACACCACGTCTCACAAAGAATGTCCAATTTGGACTACAGACCACAGGACAGATTTCCACCGGTCTAATGTCCATTGCTCGTGTTTCTTGGCCCAAGAAAGTCTCTTCTTCTTGTTAGTGTCCTTTAGTAGTGGTGGTTTCTTTGCAACAATTTGACCATGAAGGCCTGATGCATGCAGTCTCCTCTGAACAGTTGATGTTGAGATGTGTTGGTTACTTGAACTCTGTGAAGCATTTTTTGGGGCAGCAATTTCTGAGGCTGGTAACTCTAATGAACTTATCCTCTGTAGCAGAGGTAACTCTGGGTCTTCCTTTCCTGTGCCGGTCCTCATGAGAAACAGTTTCATCATAGCGCTTGATGGTTTTTGCCACTGCACTTGAAGAAACATTCACATTTCTTGAAATGTTCTGTTTTGGCTGACCTTCATGTCTTAAAATAATGATGGACTGTCATTTCTCTTGGCACATTTGAGCTGTTCTTGCCATAATATGGACTTGGTCTTTTGCCAAATAGGGCTATTCCCCCCCCACCCCACCCCCCACCTTGTCACAACACAACTGATTGGCTCAAATGCATTAAGAAGGAAAGAAATTCCACAAATGAACTTAAGAAGGCACACCTGTTAATTGAAATGCATTCCAGGTGCCACCCTCATGAAGCTGGTTAAGAGAATGCCAAGAGTGTGCAAAGTGTGCAAAGCTATCATCAATGCAAAATGTGTCTATTTGAAGAATCTCAAATCTAAAATATATTTTGATTTGTTTAACACTTTTCTTGTTACTACATGATTCCATATGTGTTGTCTTCACTATTATTCTACAATGTAGAAAATAGTAAAAATAAAGACAAACCCTTGAATGACTAAGTGTTCTAAAACCTTTGAGCGGTAGTGTAAGTAAAAGTGAAAATAAAATGACGAAATATCTCTTTCTGTCGCTCCCTCTCGTTTCTCCTTCATTTTTGTGCCAGTCAACAGAGTGCTGTTGAGTCTACTGTGGACCTCCATTGCAAAACAGTGTGTTTCAATCAGTTTTAATCATTCAACTCCCGGTCGCGGGCAGTTACGACAGAGCCTGGGCACGAACCCAGTGGCACAGCTGGCGCTGCAGTACAGCGCCCTTAACCACTGCGCCACCCCAGAGGCCATTCTACCATCTTTTAATGTCTTCTCTTAACATTTCTGGACCCAGAATCTAATCGAGCAGCTGACCAATTACGCAAGACTTTAGTTTTGGGTGAACCGAGATTAATATTTGAAAATCCTCCTACAGTCCATACATCAAGTAGAGTATTACCATTTTTCAAAATGGGACTATTTTTAGCTACGATCCCTGCATTGAAATGTACCTCTCTGTATTCACAAACCAATAAATGCAGGTATTGTAAAGAGTAAATTGCCCAATCGAAGCAGCAAGCAGCAGTTAAGGCAGAATTTGCTCCCTCACTGTCAATAACAACTGTCTCTGGGTCGTTAAACAAATCAACCAATGAGAAATCAATACCTGACTGGCTTGCAGTCAGGCGAAGCTGAGAGAGCTGCGTTCAAGAGAGGGCTGATAATTGCTCTTCTAGCAAGGGTCAGACAATGTTACAAGACGTACAACTTCTTGTTAATGCTTTTGTAATGAGGAAATAGTGTAGGAACTATTATGGTTGGTTGTGCACCTTTCAGAGACACCACATAGACTTGTCTCTTGACACCTTTTCTTTTAATGTAATCTCGAGAATATTCAACAATAACATCCATAATAATGCCTTATTTGAAATACTCAGATATCTTATTTGGCAATATACTCAACTTAAATGTAATCCATTTATATGACTGTTATTGTCTTGGGAGAAGGGGTATTTTTATCCTGTCTACTTCTGTCTAATAGAACAGATTAGGGCAAGGCGACCGTTAACATGCACGAATACAAACAGTGTAGCTATTCCCTCTGCAAGGCAATCAAACAAGCTAAACGTCAGTATAGAGACAAAATAGAGTCGCAATTCAACAGCTCAGACACAATAGGTATGTGGCATGGTCTACAGTCAATCACGGACTACAAAAAGAAAACCAGCTCTGTTGCAGACCACGATGTCCTGCTCCCAGACAAAATAAACAACTTCTTTGCTCGCTTTGAGGTCAATACAGTGCCAACAACATAGCCCGCTACCAAAACCTGTGGGCTCTACTTCACCACAGCCAACGTGAGTAAAGCATTTAAACGTGTTAACCCTCACAAGGCTGCCGCGTCCTCAGAGCATGCACAGACCAGCTGGCTGTTGTGTTTACGGATATATTCAATCAGTCCTTATCCCAGTCTGCTGTCCCCACATGCTTCTAGAGGGCCACCATTGTTCCAGTTCCCAAGGAAGCTAAGGTAACTGAACTAAACGACTACAGCCCAGTAGCACTCACTTCCGTCATCATGAAGTGCTTTGAGAGACTACGGAGTCACGGACCATATCACCTCCACCCTACCTGACACCCTAGACCCACTCCAATTTGCTTACCGCCCCAATAGGTCCACAGATGATGCACTCGCAATCACACTGCACACTGCCCTAACCCACCTGGACAAGAGGAATATCTATGTAAGAATGCTGTTCATCGACTACAGCTCAGCATTTAACACCATAGTATCTTCCAAAGTCGTCATTAAGCTCGAGACTCTGGGTCTCGACCCCACCCTGTGCTACTGGGTCCTGGACTTCCTGACAGGCCGCCCCCAGGTGGTGAGGGTAGAAAACAACATCTCCACCCCGCTGATACACAACACTGGGGCCCCACAAGGGTGCGTTCTCAGCCCTCTCCTGTACTCCCTGTTCACCCATGACTGCTTGGCCATGCACGCCTCCAACTCAATCATCAAGTTTAAAGACAACACTACAGTGGTAGGCTTGATTACCAACAACAACGAGACGAAGTTGAGGGCCCTCAGAGTGTGGTGTCAGTAAAATAACCTCACACTCAACGTCAACAAAATAAAGAAGATGAGCGTGCAATTCAGGAAACAGCAGAGGGAGCACCCCCCTATCCACATCAACAGGAGGTGGAAAGTGGAAAGTTCCTCTGCGTACACATCACGGACAAACTGAAATGGTCCACCCACACAGACAGCGTGGTGAAGAAGGCGCAACAGCGCCTCTTCAACCTCAGGAGGCTGAAGAAATTCGGCTTGTCACCAAAAAGAGTGGCCAGACAGAAGCCACTCTTCAACAAAAGGCACATGACAGCCCTCTTTGAGTTTGCCAAAAGGAACCTAAACACTCTCAGACCATGAGAAACAAGATTATCTGGTCTGATGAAAGCAAGATTGAACTCTTTGGCCTGAATGCTAAGCATCAAGTCTGCAGGAAACCTGGCACAATCTCTACAGTGAAGCATGGTGGTGACAGTATTGTGCTGTGGAGATGTTTTTGAGCGGCAGGGACTGGGAAACTAGTCAGGATCTAGGCAAAGATGAACTGAGCGAAGTTCAGGCTGTCAGCCAGCCTGCCAGCTTAGTGGAGTCTGCCACTAGCACAGTCAGTGTAGTCAGCTCAGCTACAGCGGGGAAAACAAGTATTTGATACACTGCCGGTTTTGCAGGTTTTCCTACTTACAAAGCATGTAGAGGTCTGTATTTTTTTAATCATAGGTACACTTCAACTGTGAGAGACAGAATCTAAAACAAAAATCCAGAAAATCACATTGTATGATTTTTAAGTAATACATTTGCATTTTATTGCATGACATAAGTATTTGATCACCTACCAACCAGTAAGAATTCTAAGTAAGACTCTCACAGACCTGTTCTCCACTCATTACCTGTATTAACTGCACCTGTTTGAACTCGTTACCTGTATAAAAGACACCTGTCCACACATTCAATCAAACAGACTCCAACCTCTCCACAATGGATCTGTCCTCGTGCATCTGTCCTCGTGCTCCTAGACCTTAGTGCTGCTTTTGATACCATCGATCACCACATTCTTTTGGAGAGATTGGAAACCCAAATTGCTCTACACGGACAAGTTGTGGCCGGGTTTAGATCTTATCTGTCGGAAAGATATCAGTTTGTCTCTGTGAATGGATTGTCCTCTGACAAATCAACTGTAAATTTCGGTGTTCCTCAAGGTTACGTTTTAGGACCACTATTGTTTTCACTATATATTTTACCTCTTCGGAATGTCATTCGAAAACATAATGTTAACTTTCACTGCTATGCAGATGACACACAGCTGTACATTTCAATGAAACATGGTGAAGCCCCAAAATTGCCCTCGCTAGAAGTCTATGTTTCAGACATAAGGAAGTGGATGGCTGCAAACTTTCTACTTTTAAACTCGGACAAAACAGAGAATCTTGTTCTAGGTCCCAAGAAACAAAGAGATCTTCTGTTGAATCTGACAATTAATCTTAATGGTTGTACAGTCGTCTCAAATAAAACTGAAGGACCTCGGCGTTACTCTGGACCCTGATCTCTCTTTTGATGAACATATCAAGACTGTTTCAAGGACAGCTTTTTTCTACGTAACATTGCAAAATCAAATCAAATCAAATTTATTTATATAGCCCTTCGCACATCAGCTGATATCTCAAAGTGCTGTACAGAAACCCAGCCTAAAACCCCAAACAGCAAGCAATGCAGGTGTAGAAGCAAAATCAGAAACCTTCTGTCCAAAAATGCAGAAAAATTAATCCATCCTTTTGTTAATTCTAGATTAGACTACTGCAATGCTTTACTTTCCGGCTACCAGGATAAAGTACTAAATAAACTTCAGTTAGTGCTAAATACGGCTGCTAGAATCCTGACTAGAACCAAAAAATTGGATCATAGTACTCAAGGGCTAGCCTCCCTACACTGGCTTCCTGTCAAGGCAAGGGCTGATTTCAAGGTTTTACTGCTAACCTACAAAGCATTACATGGGCTTGCTCCTACCTATCTCTCTGATTTGGTCCTGCCATACATACCTACACGTACGCTACGGTCACAAGATGCAGGCCTCCTAATTGTCCCTAGAATTTCTAAGCAAACAGCTGGAGGCAGGGCTTTCTCCTATAGAGCTCAATTTTTATGGAATGGTCTGCCAACCTATAATTATTTACTGAAGACTCATCTCTTCAGTGGGTCATATGATTGAGTGTAGTCTGGCCCAGGTGTGTGAAGGTGAACGGAAAAGCTCTGGAGCAACGAACCGCCCTTGCTGTCTCTGCCTGGCCGGTTCACCTCTCTCCACTGGAATTCTCTGCCTCTAACCCTATTACAGGGGCTCAGTCACTGGCTTACTGGTGCTCGTTCATGCCGTCCCTAGGAGGGGTGCGTCACTTGAGTGGGTTGAGTCACCGATGTGATCTTCCTGTCTGGGTTGGCGCCCCCCCCTTGGGTTGTGCCGTGTTGGAGATCTTTGTGGGCTATACTCAGCCTTGTCTCAGGATGGTAAGTTGGTGGTTGAAGATATCCCTCTAGTTGTGTGTGGGCTGTGCTTTGGCAAAGTGGGTGGGGTTATATCCTTCCTGTTTGTCCCTGTCCGGGGTTATCATCGAATGGGGCCACAGTGTCTCCTGACCCCTCCTGTCTCAGCCTCCAGTATTTATGCTGCAGTAGTTTATGTGTCGGGGGGCTAGGGTCAGTCTGTTATATCTGGAGCACGTCTCCTGTCTTATCCGGTGTCCTGTGTGAATGCATGCTCTCTCTAATTATCTCTTTCTCTCATTCTTTCTCTCTCTCGGAGGACCTGAGCCCTAGGACCATGCCTCAGGACTACCTGACATGATGACTCCTTGCTGTCCCCAGTCCATCTGGCCGTGCTGCTGCTCCAGTTTCAACTGTTCTGCCTGCGGCTATGGAATCCTGACCTGTGCACCCGACGTGCTACCTGTCCCAGACCTATTATTTGACCATGCTGGTCATTTATGAACATTTGAACATCTTGGCCATGTTCTGTTATAATCTCCACCCGGCACAGCCAGAAGAGAACTGGCCACCCCTCATAGCCTGGTTCCTCTCTAGGTTACTTCCTAGGTTTTGGCCTTTCTAGGGAGTTTTTCCTAGCCAACGTTCTTCAACACCTGCATTGCTTGCTGTTTGGGGGTTTAGGCTGGGTTTCTGTACAGCACTTTGAGATATAAGCTGATGTACGAAGGGCTATATAAATAAATTTGATTTGATTTGATCCTTGATGAAAACCTGTCTCTGCAAGTCGCTCTCTGGAGCGACTTGCAAATAGCAGTGCAGCAATGCTGCCCATCCAACTTGACAGCGCTTGAGAGGATCTGCAGAGAAAAATGGGAGAAACTCCCCAAATACAGGTGTGCCAAGCTTGTAGTGTCATACCCAAGAAGACTTGATGCTGTAATCACTGCTAAAGATGCTTCAACAAAGTACTGAGTAAAGAATCTGAATACTTATGTTAATGTGATACTTCATTTTTTAATCTTTTTAAATTAGCAAAAAATTCAAAAAAACATTTTTTTCATTGTCATTGTGGAGTATTGTGTGTAGATTGATGAGGGAAAAAACTATTGAATCAATTTTAGAATAAGGATGAACGTAACAAAAAGTCAAGGGGTCTGAATACTTTCTGAAGGCACCGTACAATCTAGCTGCGTAGCTGATTCCCTCGTCTGCATTCTGTGTGGATCTGTGGCTCTACTGCTAGTTCAGGAGAATCTGTGTGGATCTGAGTCTCTACTGCTTGTTCAGGAGAATCTGTATGGATCTGTGGCTCTACTGCTAGTTCAGGAGAATCTGTATGGATCTGTGGCTCTACTGCTAGTTCAGGAGAATCTGTTTGGATCTGTGGCTCTACTGCTAGTTCAGGAGAATCTGTGTGGATCTGTGGCTCTACTGCTAGTTCAGGATAATCTGTATGGATCTGTGGCTCTACGGCTAGTTCAGGAGAATCTGTATGGATCTGTGGCTCTACTGCTAGTTCAGGAGAATCTGTTTGGATCTGTGGCTCTACTGCTAGTTCAGGAGAATCTGTGTGGATCTGTGGCTCTACTGCTAGTTCAGGAGAATCTGTTTGGATCTGTGGCTCTACTGCTAGTTCAGGAGAATCTGTTTGGATCTGTGGCTCTACTGCTAGTTCAGGAGAATCTGTTTGGATCTGTGGCTCTACTGCTAGTTCAGGAGAATCTGTGTGGATCTGTGGCTCTACTGCTAGTTCAGGAGAATCTGTGTGGATCTGTGGCTCTACTGCAAGTTCAGGACAATCTGTGTGGATCTGTGGCTCTACTGCTAGTTCAGGAGAATCTCGTTTGGATGCTGCTCTGAGAGCATCAAGGACAAACTGAATTGGTCCACCCACATAGACAGCGTGATGAAGAAGGCGCAGCAGCGCCTCTTCAACCTCAGGAGGCTGATGAAATTCGGCTCGTCACCAAACTTTTACAGATGCACAATCGAGAGCATCCTGTCGAGCTGTATCACCGCTCCGCCCACATCCGTTAGGCTCTCCAGAGGGTAGTGAGGTCTGCACAACGCATCACAGGGGCAAACTACCTGCCCTCCAGGACACCTACACCACCCGATGTCATAGGAAGGCCAAAAAGATCATCAAGGACAACAACCACCCGAGCCACTGCCTGTTCACCCCGCTATCATCCAGAAGGCAAGGTCAGTACAGGTGCAACAAAGGTGCAACAAAGGGTGGACCGAGAGACTGAAAAACAGCTTCTATCTCAAGGCCATCAGACTGTTAACACCACTAACATTGAGTGGCTGCTGCCAACATACTGACTCAACTCCAGCCACTTTAATAATGGAAAAATGGATGTAAAAAATGTATCACTAGCCACTTTAAACAATGCCACTTAATTTAATGTTTACATACCCTACATTACTCATCTCATATGTATATACTGTACTCTATACCATCTACTGCATCTTGCCATCTTTATGTAATACACGTATCACTAGCCACTAAACAATGCCACTTTTATATGTTTATGCATATATCTTTATGTACATATTCTTCATCCCTTTACACTTGTGTGTATAAGGTAGTTGGTGTGAAATTGTTCGGTTAGATTACTCTTTGGTTATTACTGCATTGTCTGAACTAGAAGCACAAGCATTTCGCTACACTCGCATTAACATCTGCTAACCATGTGTATGTGACAAATAAAGTTTGATTTGACATCATCAGTACGCCTCCGCCTCACCCGGAGTGACCACTGATCCCTGCTCACCTCTCTCTGTCCCCTCTGGCTGAGACTGATCATTCTTCATCTGGGGTTATCACTCACTCACAAACTCTCTCTTTCTATCTCCCCCTCTATCTCTCTGTCAGGTATATGAGCAAATATTGTCACCAAGGGGAGTTCTGTTTATTGTTGTGAGTCATAATGGGTTATTGCACACAAACCCTCCCCCTGACACAAAAAATGGAGACAGACAGACAGCATGGTGGGACAGCTCCTAGGTAATAATAATCACACAAACATACATGCTGTAACCCCCCCCCCCCCATACACACACACACACGCTGCATGTGAAATCTGTAATCCCACAGGCCCATAGAATCCCCTGATGAAACACACACTACAATTGTCCACCATCGTCAAAAGCTGTGTGTGTTCATGTCCAAAACAACAAACCTTAATCCACTGTGACCCCGATCCTCTATTCATATTCTGCTATGTTTAGAATCTGTAAGTAAGTGCTTCCATTTGGGCCCATTCAATTTCATTCAATTCAGGTCAAGGTGAATTGAACATCCAATTCACGGATTGAATAAGGCCATTTAATTGACATATTTCTTACTTTCGTAAAATGTACTGAACTGGAATGGGATTGACCCAAACCTTGTTCACTGAAATAATTTACAGTGGATGTTGGGAGCTTTAACATTGTGACAGCAGCATGTGACCTTTCCTCTGTCTTGTGTCAGGCTTAAGCTAACAGGAAGTGTTATACAACGTG
This sequence comes from Oncorhynchus kisutch, assembly GCF_002021735.2. Taxonomy (NCBI): domain Eukaryota; kingdom Metazoa; phylum Chordata; class Actinopteri; order Salmoniformes; family Salmonidae; genus Oncorhynchus; species Oncorhynchus kisutch. Next base: position 49,178,582 of record NC_034193.2, on the reverse strand, counting down.
ACATTTGTACATCCGAAGCCTCAGAAGGTTCCAATCCACATGACTTACATAACATCTCCCAACACGCTGTCACGTTCGATGAAAGGATCGGACCAAGGAGCAGCGTGAGTAGAGTTCCACATATTTTTAATCATAAACTGAAACTCAACAAAACAAAAATGAACAAGCACAAACGAAACGTGAAGCTACTGGTGCACACAGGCAACTATCCGTAGACATAGTCAAGATCCCACAAACACAAAAGGGAAATGGCTACCTAAATATGATCCCCAATCAGAGACAACGATAAACAGCTGTCTCTGATTGGGAACCATATCAGGCTAACATAGTCATACAAAAACCCCTAGACATACAAAAACCCTAGACATACAAAAACTAGAGTACCCACCCTAGTCACACCCTGACCTAACCAAAATATATAGAAAAACAGAGATCTAAGGTCAGGGCGTCAATCTGATTTTTAATCAATCAGTTGAATATCGCTCTAATGAGCTGGCCTGCATTGATTGGATTGATATCCATTACTTTAGTCACTATTAAGATGTCCTTTCATTTCAGGGTATTCCTACAGCCATTTCAGAAGAAAGAGGAAGCAGCAGACTCTAGTAGCTCCGATGCAGTCATCTATTTACCAACGTTTCCACAGCGAGCCGTCTTCATCAGGGTTTCATCAAAATGTATTCCTACAGCCATAGCATGGAACCGTCCCGGGAAGATCATCTTGTGTAGTCGATACATTGATATCTAGTTAAAAATATATATTTTTCTTAAATTCTTATTTGCAATGACAGCTTAGCCTAGCCAAACCCAGACAACACTGACCCAATTGTGAGCCACCCTATGGGACTCCCAATCACAGCCAGATGTGATACAGCCTGGATTTGAACCAGGGACTTCAGTGACACCTCTTGCACTGAGAAGCAGTGCCTTAGACCACTGCGCCACTCAGGAGCTTAGGAGTTGTGTTGTGTCAATACTGTGGGTACATTTACATGACATAGACATGTGCGTTATTTAGCAGACGCTCTTATCCAGAGAGGCTTACAGGAGCAGTTAGTATCATTGATAAGGTTGCTGTGTGGTGTGTGGATGTGTCATGTGTATTTTTTGGGGGGGGGGTTGTGTACCAGAGCAGAAGTAAAGCTTCCATAGTCAGTCATCTATCTTACTGTGTTGAGGACAACCACCCACACAACCCTCCACTTCCAGATACATCTCCTCAGCCCCACCACACACACATTCTGAGAAACGTACACATTTCTACCATACCCCCCTCTGCCATCCGACACACACACCCCGCCCCCACACAGTCATGTCCTCAGTAGCCTGACAGCGGTAAGGTATAGACCCACAGATCACATCTCACTGTCACCCAGAGAGCTCCAAATCAGTCCTCACACACACACACACACACACACACCACAATGAGTTACAGGGTATCCAGACATAGAGACATTTTAATGAGCTCAGCCTCCTGACACATCCATCAGAGGACGCCAGGGAGGTGTCGATTTGGCCCCCTCTCTTTAAGAAGGTTTCCCTCTCACTTAGATTTATTGAAATAATATGTAGTCTTGTCGCCCGTCATGAATTTTGGAAAATGTATCTAGTCAACTCTCTTGGAAAACTTTGGGCATAGAGTTAGTTGATGCTGAGGACGATTCAGGTTAAAGTGCTCTTCAAGGAAGCTGAAGTTCATGAAAAACAGTAGCATCAAATTAAATGTGGGGGTCCCATAGGCTAATAGACCAACTGCTAACCCCTATACCAGTAAGTAATTGTTTCCCTGGAAAATTAGAGTCTCAATTATCGTAATCGAAGACAGTTAACATTGTATCATTTCAGCGATAATTAAATAATAATTGAATAATTCAACAATACAGTCAAATGAAATGTCACACCCTCCTCTTCAAGACTAATCCTGACCTATTCCTCCCCCTTTGAGAACGACGTCTCATTGACCTTCTGGAGTAGCCATTTACATATCCAGCTTTATGATGTCTGACCTCATCATGGCTGGGTTTATAATACTGGAGCTGACGGCTCCTTCTGACATCTCTGTTATCACCATGGTAATTAGGAGGATGGTTGGATGTGTCGTGTCTTTGGCTATGCCGGATTAAGCGATATGACATGCTATTCTATAAAATAATTTCTCTGTAATTAATATCACCTGATTGAGCTAATCCTGTAAATGTAATTAACTAGAGAGTCAGGCACCACAAAATAATATTTATAGAGCTGTTATCTTCCGAATAAACTCTTAAAGAACCAGTAATATTTTTACATCAATAGCAGTCAATATCAATTGTCATCTTAATTCAGTCTCATCTGAAAGTTGTAAATTCTTGGTTATCTGCACGAACCCTGGCTAACAAGTTGAATCAGCAATACAAAATTGGGTTTAATTATTTATTTACTAAATACCTAACTAATCACACAGACTTACATACGCACAATTAATCATAACTTGATTACAAATTACGTCATAAAAGGAAAATGTCCCTAGCGGACGGAACAGATATGACAGCTGGTTACACAAAAGAAAAGGGGCTGGGTTTGAGTGAAAGAGCGGGAAGACTGAGGAACAAAGGGAAGAAGCTGTGTGATCGTAAATACAGTATCTTATGCATTCTAAATTACCGCCCATTTAGAAAAGGAAAATGCAATAAATATTTACTCTGAGCTGCGCTTCGGTAGGTTGGTGGTAGATGGAAGGCCGTGTTGCCCAACCGAGTCCTTTGAAGAATGTCTCTGGTGGTCAGTTGGATACTTTGTAGTAATGTCGTTGTGTGGTAGACGGGATACTCTGTCTGTTCCATCTTAACCTGCGTTTGCAGCTGCGGTTGCTAACTCAACGGCTAGGAGGTATCACTTCTGTAGTGAATAAGAGTTCAAAGTTCATACCATTCGCAACCAAAGCTCACGCTGATGTTGGCTTCGTTCTGTAGTTATTATCTGAACCATTCTGACATAGGACCGTCGTCCTACATCCCTGGAACAGGAAGTTCTATTGTCGTCAAGGGCTTTAATAGGAAGGAAGAGGAGGGCGTGTTTGAAAAGTTTTATAGCCCATGTCCCTTCACAGGGTGGGCCACTGATTGAGCAGCCCTATCTTATGAAAACCCACATCTCACATTTTTGAAGCTAAAATCACATTTCATCCCATAACAAATAATTTCATATTCAAATATTTAAATTGAACAACAATTCCATGTGAATCCGATAACTCTGATGTGTAGACTTTCCACTGTAGAGTTTATGTCATCTTATCATTGATGAGAATGTCTCAGATGACAACCGAACTGACATCATATTCATTAAGTACCACCGTATATGTTCAATTGTTCGGATTACCAGAATATACAGAATTTCCCCCCACCTACTGATGTTCCCAGAATCTCTATGTTAACCAAGGGATTTGCAAATGTAACCTCAGTAGGGTAGAGAGAGGAAAAAGGGGGGAAGAGTTATTTATGACTGTCATAAACCTGCCCCCAAGCCAACGTCATGACAGATGTGTTGCAATGAGGAAGGGATGTTGCAAGCAATGGCGCCGACAGATATGCAGTATTTTACAGTATTTAGTTTTTGTGTGTGTTATTTCTTACATTATTAACCCAGAAAATGTTTTGTGTTATTACATACAGCCGGAAATAACTTTTGGATATCAGAGCGGCGGTATCTCACCAGCATTATGACCAGGAATACAACTTTCCCGAATTGGATCCTTTGTTCGTACCCCCCAGGGCAATTGAACTTATCCCAGAGGCTGCTCCAAAACACTACCGAAGTTCTATCAACACATTGACTGTAGTACTCACTTAGGGAAAACAATAGATCACTGCTACTCGCCTTTTCGAGGTGCCTACGAGGCCCCGCCCTCCCTTCGGCAAGTCAGATCACAACTCCATTTTGATCCTCCCTTTCCATAGTTAGAAACTCAAAGTACCCATGCTAAGGTCTATTCAACCCTGGTCTGACCAATCGGAATCCGTGCTTCAAGATTGTTTCGATCACGCGGACTGGGATATGTTCCCTGTAGCCTCTGAGAATAACATTGACACTTACACAGACACGGTGACTGAGTTCATTAGAAAGTGTATAGGTGATGTCGTTCCCACGGTGACTATTAAAACCTACTCAAACCAGAAACGTAGATAGATTGCAGCATTTGCGCAAAACTGAATGCGCAAACAACTGCATTTATCCATGGCAAGGTGACTGGGAATATAGTTGAATACAAACAGTGTAATCATTCCCTCCGTAAGGCAATCAAACAGGCAAAACATCTGTACAGAGACAAAGTGGAGTTGCGATTCAACTCCTCAGACACGAGACGTATGTGGCAGGGTCTACAGACATTCACAGATTACAAAGGGAAAACCAGCCAGGTCGCGGACACCGACATCTTGATCCTAGACAAGCTAAACACCTTCTGCGCCTGCTTTGAGGATAACACAGTGCATTCGATGTGGCCCGATCCCAAGGACTGTGGGCTCTCATTCTCCGTGGCAGACGTGAGTAAGACATTTTAAGCGTGTTAGGGGCTCCCGAGTGGGGCAGTGGCCTAAGACGCATGTCAGTGCTAGAGGCCCAAATCAAATCAAATGTATTTATATAGCCCTTCGTACATCAGCTGATATCTCAAAGTGCTGTACAGAAACCCAGCCTAAAACCCCAAACAGCAAGCAATGCAGGTGTAGAAGCATGGTGGCTAGGAAAAACTCCCTAGAAAGGCCAAAACCTAGGAAGAAACCTAGAGAGGAACCAGGCTATGAGGGGTGGCCAGTCCTCTTCTGGCTGTGCCGGTTGGAGATTATAACAGAACATGGCCAAGATGTTCAAATGTTCATAAATGACCAGCATGGTCGAATAATAATAAGGCAGAACAGTTTAAACTGGAGCAGCAGCACGGCCAGGTGGACTGGGGACAGCAAGGAGTCATCATGTCAGGTAGTCCTGGGGCATGGTCCTAGGGCTCAGGTCCTCCGAGAGAGAGAAAGAAAGAGAGAAGGAGAGAATTAGAGAACGCACACTTAGATTCACACAGGACACCGAATAGGACAGGAGAAGTACTCCAGATATAACAAACTGATCCTAGCCCCCCGACACAAACTGCTGCAGCATAAATACTGGAGGCTGAGACAGGAGGGGTCAGGAGACACTGTGGCCCCATCCGATTTGGCCCCATCCAAATTAGTCTACACGGACAAGTTCTGGCCTGGTTTAGATCTGATCTGTCGGAAAGATATCAGTTCGTGTCTGTGAATGGTTTGTACTCTGACAAATCAACTGTACATTTCGGTGTTCCTCAAGGTTCCGTTTTAGGACCACTATTGTTTTCACTATATATTTTACCTCTTGGGGATGTCATTCGAAAACATAATGTTAACTTTCACTGCTATGCGGATGACACATTTCTGTACATTTCAATGAAACACAGTGAAGCCCCAAAATTGCCCTCGCTAGAAGCCTGTGTTTCAGACATAAGGAAGTGGATGGCTGCAAATGTTCTACCTTGAATCTCGGATAAAATAGAGATGCTTGTTTTAGGTCCCAAGAAACAAAGAGATCTTCTGTTGAATCTGACAATTAATCTTGATGGTTGTACAGTCGTCTCAAATGAAACTGAAGGACCTCGGCGTTACTCTGGACCCTAATCTCTCTTTTGACGAACATATCAAGACTGTTTCAAGGACAGCTTTTTTCCATCTACGTAACATTGCAAAAATCAGAAACTTTCTGTCCAAAAATGATGCAGAAAAATTAATCCATGCTTTTGTTACTTCTAGGTTAGACTACTGCAATGCTCTACTTCCGGCTACCTGGATAAAGCACTAAATACACTTCAGTTAGTGCTAAATACGGCTGCTAGAATCCTGACTAGAATAAATTTATTTAAATCATATTACTCCAGTGCTAGCCTCCCTACACTGGCTTCCTGTTAAGGCAAGGGTTGATTTCAAGGTTTTACTGCTAACCTACAAAGCATTACATGGGCTTGCTCCTACTTATCTTTCTGATTTGGTCCTGCCGTACATACCTACACGTACGCTACGGTCACAAGACACAGGCCTCCTAATTGTCCCTAGAATTTCTAAGTAAACAGCTGGAGGCAGGGCTTTCTCCTATAGAGCTCCATTTTTATGGAATGGTCTGCCTACCCATGTGAGAGACGCAGACTCGGTCTCAACCTATAAGTCTTTACTGAAGACTCATCTCTTCCGTGGGTCATATGATTGAGTGTAGTCTGGCCCAGGAGTGTGAAGGTGAACGGAAAGGCTCTGGAGCTGCATTGCTTGCTGTTTGGGGTTTTAGGCTGGGTTTCTGTACAGCACTTTGAGATATCAGCTAATGTAAGAAGGGCTATATAAATACATTTGATTTGATTTAGAGGCGTCACTACAGATCCTGGTTTGAATCCAGGCTGTATCATAACCGGTCGTGATTGGGAGTCCCATAGGTGGGAGTCCCATAGGGCGGTACAAAATTGGCTCAGCGTCGTCCGGGTTTGGTCGGGTTAGGCCGTCATTGTAAATAAGAATTTGTTCTTAACTGGCTTGCCTAGTTAAATAAAGGTTAAATAAAAGTGTAATTAAAAATAACTCACAAGGCTGCCGGCCCAGACTGCATCCCTAGCCACGTCCTAGCATGCTCAGACCAGCTGTCGGACATATTCACTCTCTCCCTATCCCATTCTGCTGTCCCCACTTGCTTCAAGATGTCCACCATTGTTTCTGTACCCAAGAAAGCAAAGGTAACTGAACTAAATGACAACCGCCCCGTAGCACTCACTTCTGTCATCATGAAGTGCTTTGAGAGGCTAGTTAAGGATTATATCAACTATACCTTACCTGACACCCAAGGACATTTGAATTTGCTTATCGCCTCAATAGATTCACAGACGGGTGTGATCCCCATCGCACTAACCATTGCCCTATCCCATCAGGACAAGAGGAATACCTACATCAGAATGCTGTTGACTATAGCTCAGCCTTCAACACCAACTCTCATCATTAATTTCGAGGCCCTGGGTCTGAACCCCACCCTGTGCAACTGGGTCCTGGAATTCCTGATGGGCCACCCCCAGGTGGTGAAGGTAGGAAACAACACCTCAACTTAGCTGATCCTCAACACAGGGGTCCCACAAGGGTGCGTGCTCAGCCCCCTGCTGTACTCCCTGTTCACTTATGACTGCATGGCCACGCACTCCTCCAACTCAATCATCAAGTTTGCAGACGACACAACAGTAGTAGGCCTGATTACCAACAATGACGAGACAGCCTACAGGGAGGAGGTGAGGGCCCTGGCAGAGTGTGGCCAGGAAAATAAGCTCTCTCTCAGTGTCAACAAAACAAAAGGAGCTGATCGTGGACTTCAGGGAACAGCAGAGGGTGCGCGCCCCATCCAAATCGAAGGGACCACAGTGGAGAAGTTGGAAAGCTTCAAGTTCCTCGGCGTACACATTACTGACAATCTGAAATGGTCCATCCACACAGATAGACACACGAGGCTGAAGAAATTCGGCTTGGTACCTAAAACCCTCAGAATCTTTTACAGATGCACAATTGAGAGCATCCTGACGAGCTGTATCACTGCCTGGTACGGCAACTGCTCCGCCCGCAACCACAGGTCTCTCCAGAGGATGGCACGGTCTGCTCAACTCATCACTGGGGGCACACTGCCTGCGCTCCAGGACACCTACAGCACCTGATGTCACAGGAAGGCCAAAAAGATCATCAAGGACATCAACCACCCGAGCCACGGCGTGTTCACCCCGCTATCATCCAAAAAGCGCGGTCAGTGCAGGTGCATCAAAGCTACGAGAATGAAAAACAGCTTCTATCTCAAGTCTATCAGACTGTGAAATAGCCATCGATAGCTGGCTACCACCCGGCTACTCAACCTTGCACCTTAGAGGCTGCTGCCCTATAGAAATAGGCATGGAATCACTGGTCACTTTAATAATGTTTACATACTGCTTTACTCATCTCATATGTATATACTGTATTTAGTCAATGCCACTTCGACATTGCTCCTAATATTGATAAATTTCTTAATTCCATTCTTACTTTTAGATTTGTGTGTATTGTTGTGAAGTGTTAGATGCTACTGCACTGTCGGAGCTAGGAACACTGCTAAATCAATTACATGTGATTTCATTTGATTTGAATGGACGTATGTTGAAAAAGTGTGTGTGTGAGTGGGGGGGGGGGCAGATAAACTGTCATGAGAGAATGGGGCCTGTCTGATAAAAGGCATAGTGATTAATGCACACCATTTTCCAGCTGCCCACCACCAATGTAATGTTATCCATTACATTGCACTGACCAATAACAAATGCCCCATCCAACCTATCATCATTGCCAACATAACAATAACCTGCCATAAACAGGTGAACAGCCTACCAAACGACCCCAACACCAGATATCACAGTACTCCCAATCCCTCACAGCACCCCTCTCCTTTATCACAGCCCAACTGCGGTGGTGTTAATAACAGCGTCCTTTTGCATTCTGCTCGCCAGACCACCATCACATTAGACAGTAGCCTACGGGGGAGCTAAGGACTCTTGACTGCTCAACTGACCTCAACCTTTTCCACTCTTCTCTTCTGCCTTTCTTGCACATTTCAATACTTCTGGGAACTACTGTTGTTGTGCTTTGGAAACAAAATGGCCACCGTAGCTGGCCCAGAGGGTAATGTGATGCGGGTGGATTGGTCGCAGCAGGTGCTGCAGTCAGTCAGAGGGAGAGAGGAAGGAAGTCAAGGTTTCCTGAGTCAAATGTCAGTGGCCCTGATGGCAGGAGACATGGGCACCCTATCCCTAGATAGTGCACTACTTTTGACTAGAGCCCTATGGGCACTGATCAAAGGTAGTGAACTATATACTGGAGGGAATAGGGTGCCATTTGGGACAGGGGCAGGTCATTGGTCGTGGCCTTAACCTAACCTGATCCCTGACTGCCTGCCTCGCTGTCTGCATGACTGGTGGCCGAGGTGTGTGTCTGTGTCTGTGTCTGTGTCTGTGTCTGTGTCTGTGTCTGTGTCTGTGTCTGTGTCTGTGTCTGTGTCTGTGTCTGTGTCTGTGTGTATGGCCCCTGGCAGAGCCTCCTCTACTGTCTCTGGGAGGACAACAACATTCCCACTATACTGTAGCAGACAGAGACAATGGCCCAGAGAGGAAGGGATGGAGAAGGGGAAGGGAGAGACAGGAAGAGAGGACTGGAGAACAATAGAAAGGGGATGATACAGAGACAGGAAGAGAGGACTGGAGAACAATAGAAAGGGGATGATACAGAGACAGGAAGAGAGGACTGGAGAACTATAGAAAGGGGATGATACAGAGACAGGAAGTGAGGACTGGAGAACAATAGAAAGGGGATGATACAGAGACAGGAAGAGAGGACTGGAGAACAATAGAAAGGGGATGATACAGAGACAGGAAGAGAGGACTGGAGAACAATAGAAAGGGGATGATACAGAGACAGGAAGAGAGGACTGGAGAACAATAGAAAGGGGATGATACAGAGACAGGAAGACATGAAGATAAAGAAACAAGGGGAGTAGAGAAAGGAAAGAGTGAGATCGGGAACAGAAAGGAAAGAGTGAGATCGGGAACAGAAAGGAATGAGTGAGATCGGGAACAGAAAGGAATGAGTGAGATCGGGAACAGAAAGGAATGAGTGAGATCGGGAACAGAAAGGAATGAGTGAGATCGGGAACAGAAAGGAATGAGTGAGATCGGGAACAGAAAGGAATGAGTGAGATCGGGAACAGAAAGGAATGAGTGAGATCGGGGACAGAAAGGAATGAGTGAGATCGGGAACAGAAAGGAATGAGTGAGATCGGGAACAGAAAGGAATGAGTGAGATCGGGAACAGAAAGGAATGAGTGAGATCGGGAACAGAAAGGAATGAGTGAGATCGGGAACAGAAAGGAATGAGTGAGATCGGGAACAGAAAGGAATGAGTGAGATCGGGAACAGAAAGGAATGAGTGAGATCGGGAACAGAAAGGAATGAGTGAGATCGGGAACAGAAAGGAATGAGTGAGATCGGGAACAGAAAGGAATGAGTGAGATCGGGAACAGAAAGGAATGAGTGAGATCGGGAACAGAAAGGAATGAGTGAGATCGGGAACAGAAAGGAATGAGTGAGATCGGGAACAGAAAGGAATGAGTGAGATCGGGAACAGAAAGGAATGAGTGAGATCGGGAACAGAAAGGAATGAGTGAGATCGGGAACAGAAAGGAAAGGGAGTGAGAGAGATAGAGGGAGGTCAAGAGGTGAATAAACGGGACTTTTCCCACATAACTGAAGTGTTTACATAACAGTTTGCTGTTGCTAGCTTGCTCTAGTTGGTGTGTTGCTGTGTTCTATCTGACTGGGGCTTGACAACCTCCCCACCACCACCACTACAGCCTTACATGCCAGTCTCCTCTGACTCAGGTTGCTGCCCTACATTCCTGACACACAGATCCTCCCTTTCATCCCCTCATCCTCCAGTCCTCCATCCTCCAGCTATATCTCCTTACTACCTCACCGCTCATATTGGCACACACTGGGATAACATGGAGGAGTTCCATTTAATGAGAAGCATAGATAAGCATTTATAGAGGCCTTAAAATGGAGTTATGAAGTCTTTATGAGTTGTGGTTAGTTTAAAGTGAGGTTATCGCATGAATAACACTGTAGCACATATCTCGTATTCATGCACTGGGCTAGCATGGAAGAATCACATGCAGGTTAATGAGAAGTGTAGCCTTTAACACAATATCCTGGTCTCAGATCTGTTTGTGCTATCTTGCCAACTCCTATGGTTATGGGTCCGCAAGATAGCATAAACAGATCTGGGACCAGGCTGGATAACAAGGCATTGGTTGGCAGTTAGTAAACATTGCTGGGAGCAGGGATTGTCATGACTTTCCCATTGGAACATTAAGTAAAACATTTGGTGTCCTATCTTAATGTTTACTGGAAATACAACATGAAAATAACTGGTTGTTTTAATGATAATAGTATATGGCAATTATGCAGATGCTATTATCCAAAGCGAGTTGCAGTGTTACAGTACGCGTGCATCCTTCTTTACCACACATTGGGGAGAATAATAGGCAACTCAGTCCAATCTGTTTGTGTTGACGTGTTTCTCTCCCAGGTAGAACGGTTAGAAACTGTTTGTGACTCTATCAGTGTTGTTTTCAATTAGACAGACGAGAGAGACAAGGGGTGTTTCTCAAAAGGCATAGTACCGTGCTGCGAGCACGGGAGGGTCGGAGTGTGAGTCCAAATCAAAAGGATGCGAAACTGAGCACGGAGGTCACTTCTCGAATGCGTACTCCACTTGTACATGTTTTGAACCATGCATCGGTGCAAGATTCAACTGAGCGTGTGCAACGGAATATGACGCAACTACATCAAAAATTATGCAAATGTTCTTGAAATCAATGGCGGTTATTTGAGGTGAAGCAAGAGAAAATACTCTCCGACGTCGGAATGAACTATTGCCTTTTCACACCTCATATGTTGCCTGACTACCATATTTTAACTTGATTCATGAATAAATACTTGCTGTGTTAATTTTGTCATGGTTACCTGCCTACAATACCCACTGTAGTGTGTGTAGGCTGCAAGCCCATAGTAAGTCAATAGAGCTAACTAGCTAGCTACTAATTGTTAGCTAGCTACCCACGAAGAATTGACATCTACGTTGGATAACATTGGTCATTTTTCCTGTTATACTATCTGGTTAGCTACATTATTACGATTCACATATGGACTACCGGTCAAAAGTTTAAGAACACCTACTCATTCAAGGGTTTTTCTTTATTTTTACTATTTTATACATTGTAGAATAATAGTGAAGACATTAAACCTATGAAATAACACATATGGAATCATGTAGCAACCAAAAAAAAGTGTTAAACAAATCCAAATATAGTTTATATTATTATTATATTAGAGGTTCTTCAAAGTAGCCACGCTTTACCTTGACAGCTTTGCACACTCTTTGCATTCTCTCAACCAGTTTCACCTGGAATGCTTTTCCAACAGTCTTGAAGGAGTTCCCACAAATGCTAAGCACTTGTTGGCTGCTTTTCTTTCACTCTGCAGTCCATCTCATCCCAAACCATCTCAATTTATTTGAGGTCGGTGGATTGTGGAAGCCAGGTCATCTTATGTAAAACTCCATCACTCTAATTATTGGTAAAATAGCCCTTACACAGCCTGGAGGTGTGTTGGGTCATTGTCCTGTTGAAAAACAAATTATATTCCCACTAAGCCATAAACCAGATGGGATCGCTGCAGAATGCTGTGGTAGCCATGCTGGTTAAGTGTGCCTTGAATTACAAATAAATCACAGACAGTGTCACCAGCAAAGCACCCCCACACCATAACACCTCCTCCCCCATGCTTTACGGTTGGAAATACACATACAGAGATCATCTGTTCACCCACACCAAGTCTCAAAGAATCTCAAATTTTGGCTCCAACCAAAGGACAGATTTCCACCGGTCTAAAGTCCATTGTTCACATTTCTTTGCCCAAGCAAGTCTCTTATTCTTGTTGGTGTCCTTTAGTAGTGGTTTCTTTGAAACAATTTGACCATGAAGGCCTGATGCATGCAGTCTCCTCTGAACAGTTGATGTTGAGATGTGTTGGTTAGTTGAAGTATTTATTTGGGCAGCAATTTCTGAGGCTGGTAACTCAAATGAACTTATCCTCTGCAGCAGAGGTAACTCTGGGTATTCCGTTCCTGTGGCGGTCCTCATGAGAGCCAGTTTCATCATAGCGCTTGATGGTTTCTGCAATTGCACTTGAAGAAACTTTCAAAGTTCTTTAAATGTATCGTATTGAATGACCTTCATGTCTTAAAGTAATGATGGACTGTTGGTTCTCTTTGCTTATTTGAGCCGTTCTTGCCATAATATGGACTTGTTTTTTTTACCAAATAGGGCTATCTTCTGTTTACCAACCCTACCTTGTCACAATACAACTGATTGAATCAAACACATTAAGAAGGATAGAAATTCCTCAAATTAACTTTTAAGAAGGCACACCTGTTAATTAAAATGCATTCCAGGTGACTACGTCATGAAGCTGGTTGAGAGAATGCCAAGCGTGTGCAAAGCTGTCATCAAGGCAAATGGTGGCTATTTGAAGAATCTCAAATGTAAACTATATTTTGTTTTGTTTAACACTTTTTTGGTTACTACATGTTATTTCATAGTTGATGTCTTCACTATTATTCTACAATGTAGAAAATAGTAAAAATAAAGACAAACCCTTAAATGAGTAGGTGTTCTAAAACTTTTGACCGGTAGTGTAGCTAGCTAATTGTTATGAAGTAAAATCTTGTTCTGTCTCTATTGCCATTACCCTGGCTAGAAGAAGGACGGTTCAGTGAATGGGTCCATAGTAAGTCCATAGCAAGTCAATAGGGCTAACTGGCTAGCTAGCTACCCTCAAGTAATTGACATCTAATGTACCTTGCATAACATTAGTTTTAGGTCATTTTTGCCTGTTTAACGATTCACATATATATCTAACTGATAATTATGAAGTAAAACATTTGCTTTGTGTTTATCTTGTTTCGTCTATATTGTTACCATTGTCCTGGCTGGAGGAAGGTTAAGTGAATGGGGAGATGCAGCGTGAGGTACTACAGTAGGGGGAGTGCAAGTGCCTCTCAAATGTTACATCTTATGCGTTCTCCACCCTATTGTCCTAACAACAACGTACTCAAGGGAACGTCCTCATAGGAATGCACTTGGAGCATGAGAGTGTGGAGCAAGATAGTATGCATATTGAGAAACACCCGAGGTCAGTAGATTGAGACGCTGTTTTTCATAGTAATTGGATGAACTCATAATACTGGGACTGTGGAGTGTCTTATCAGACAATAATGATGGTGGATGTTGAAATGAAGTGTTTGTGTGTGTGTGTGTGTGTGTGTGTGTGTGTGTGTGTGTGTGTGTGTGTGTGTGTGTGTGTGTGTGTGGCTGGTTTGCAGCATTTATCTGTCATGCTTAGAAACCCCTGTGAGGGACATGTGTGTCTAATGAGGATCCAATGGAGAACAGATTGTCATTATGTATAACAGTAAGCTGGAGATGCTTCCTGGAGGCATTGGACAAAACAATCACTAGTTTATGCTTCAAATGCTGATTTTTACAGTTTTAAAGAGATTGCAGCCAGGTCACCCATGATACAAGTATTAGAAGTCTATCACAGGAGGTTGGTGGCTCCTTAATTGGGAAGGACGGGCTTGTGGTAATGGCTGTAGCGGAATAGGTGGAATGGTATCAAATACATTCAAATTTAACGACAGGAAGTTGTTTTTGTTTTAAGCCTATCCCAAACCTATTAAAAACACTTTGTAATATGAAGTTTCGAACAACTTCTAAATTTGATGTTTATTAAGAAACATGGATGAACGTCTAATTCTGACGTGATACTGGGAGAGCTGGTTGGAAATTGATTGGGGGAAAATTAAATTAATAAAATTTTAAAAGGTCCAATGCAGATGTTTTTTTTTTTACATGTTTTTATTTTTAACATTTTAAATGTAACCGTTCTTAGCTAAATGAAATTTCTCAAGCAAGAAGTTTAGGAGTGGTTTGAGAGAGGGGTCTAGTTAGTGGAGCCTAATGGGAGGGATATATAACCTGAAAGCGAGCTGTTATTGGGAAAGAGGTTATCGAACTCTTTGCTATGGATCTATTCACTTATAACCTCTTGGTGATGTCAGCAGGAGGTCCAAAAACCCAACCCAGCCAAACAAGCTGACATTTCTGGCAGTCGTACAACTATTACACGAAAAGTGCATTATCATTATCCCATTTCACAGTATTATTCCAAACTCATAATGTGGGAATATATATATATATATATATATATATATACAGTGTATTTGGAAAGTATTCATACCTGTCACGAAGGGAAATGACCGGACCAAGGTGCAGCGCAGTGAGCGTACATTTATTTTTATTTGATAATGTCCCCAACAAAAACAAGAAACAACACAAAAAAAAACGACAAAACCCGACCGTAAAGCTTACTAGGGCTATACAGGCCACTAACAAAGTCAACTACCCACAACTAAGGTGGCAAAACAGGCTGCTTAAGTATGATTCCCAATCAGAGACAACGATAGACAGCTGTACCTTATTGAGAACCAACCAGAAATAGAAAACATAGAAATAAAGAAACTAGAATGCCCACCCTAGTCACACCCTGGCCTAACCAAAATAGAGAATAAAAGCCTCTCTATGGCCAGGGCGTGACAATACCTCTTGACTTTTTCCACATTCTGTTACTTTACAGTCTTATTCTAAAATGTAAAAAAATCCTTCATCAATCTAGTTTGGCACACCTGTATTTGGCGAGTTTATCCCATTTTTCTCTGCAGATCCTCTCAAGCACTGTCAGGTTGGATGGGGAGCGTCGCTGCACAGCTATTATCAGGTCTCTCCTGAGATGTTCGATCAGGTTTAAGTCTGGGCTCTTGCTGGGCCACTCAAAGACATTCAGAGACTTGTCCCGAAGCCACTTGCATTTTTTGGGCTGTGAGCTTAGGGTTGTTGTCTTGTTGGAAGGTGAACCTTCGACCCAGTCTAAGGCCCTGAGTGCTCTGGAGCAGTTTGTCATCAAGGATCTCTCTGTACTTTACTCCGTTCATCTTTCTCTCGATCCTGACTAGTCTCCCAGTCCCTGCTGCTGAAAAACATCCCTACAGCATGATGCTGTCACCACCATGCTTCAACGTAGGTATAGTGCCAGGTTTTCTCCAGATGTGACCCTTGCCATTCAGGACAAAAAGTTCAATCTTGGTTTCATCAGACCAGAGAATCTTGTTTCTTATGGTCTAAGAGTCCTTTAGGGGCCTTTTGGCAAACTTCAAGCGGGCTGTCATGTGACTTTTTCTGAGGAGAGGCTTCTGCCTGGACACTCTACCATAAAGGCCTGATTGATGAAGTGCTGCAGAGATGGTTATCCTTCTGGAAGGTTCTCCCATCTCCACAGAGGAACTCTGGAGTTCTGTCAGAGTGACCATCAGGTTCTTGTTCACCTCCCTGACCAAGGCCCTTCTCCCCCGATTGCTCAGTTTGGCCTGGCGGCCAGTCCTAGAAAGAGTCTTGGTGGTTCCAAACATCTTCCATTTATGAATGATGGAGGCCACTATATTCTTGGGGACCTTCAATGCTGCAGACATTTTTTGGTACCCTTCCGCAGATCTGTGACTCAACACAATCCTGTCTCGGCGCTTTACGAACAATTCCTCCGACCTCATGGCTTGGTTTTTGCTCTGGCATGCACTGTCAACTGTGGGACCTTATATAGACAGGTGTGTGCCTTTCCAAATCATGTCCAATGAATTTAATGTAACACTGGTGGACTCTAATCAAGTTGTAGAAACATCTCAAGAATGATCAATGGCTCAATTATTTAGAGTATCATAGCAAAGGGTCTGAATACTTGTTAAATAAGTTATTTATTTAAAAAAATATATACATTTGCACAAATTTATAAAGACCTGTTTTGACTTTGTCATTATGTGTTATTGTGTGTAGTTTGATGAGGAATTCGTTTTATTTAATCCATTTTAGAATACAGCTGTAATTTAATAAAATGTGGAAAAAGTTTTTGACTGCACAACTCCGTTTGAAAAAAATATGCATTTTTTTTTACATTTTTTAATTCATAAAAATTCACATTACTTCACATAAATGTACATTTTTCTCAAATTGACTGAATTGAAACAGAACTGACCCCTCCTGACTCTCCCCACAGTAGAAAGAGAAATGGGTCAGAAACAGCCTCCAGTGTCCAGTCTGTTCATCCAACCCACAGAACAGAGAGGTCTACTGAGTCTACTGAGGCCATATTGATTTTCTCCCCTGTGGGCACGAGAGAGAGAGAGAGAGAGAGAGAGAGAGAGAGAGAGAGAGAGAGAGAAAGAGAGAGAGAGAGAGAGAGAGAGAGAGAGAGAGAGAGACAGAGAGAGAGAGAGAGAGAGAGAGAGAGAGAGAGAGAGAGAGAGAGAGAGAGAGTGGACTGACTCGTACAAAATGGATGACCACAAAACAAATGGTATTTTGAAGTAGCAGAGTCATATAGCGGAGGCAGAAAGATTGGCCTGGGCTCTGGTAGCAGGGCAGGAGTGGACAACTCCGGCCAATGAAAGAAACGGAGTCGTGGTCAATTAGAAATGAATCCAACAAAACCCCATCAAGTGCTTTCCCTTCCATGTTTCTTCTGACAGAAAAAGGCGAAGTCAGCACTTCCCTCAACGATTTAGCAATATTTTTCCTAATTTTGACAAACTAGGTGAGCTTAACTGGTAGCATCGACTGAAATGTCCGCTATTTACCAACTGCTGTCGAAATGAACGTTTCAGTTGCAGCTAGTATGGATCCCTGCAGTTGCTTATTGTACCATAGAGTAACATACAATGTCAAGCCAGAAAAGATATCGGATTCACATTCAGGCATTGGAACCCATGTTCAAAGCACAAAGCTCCGATAAGAATATTCCCTCACACATTTCTCATATATTTCCGATCATACGCTCATACATTTCCAATGGCATGGATGAGCAGCCCATATATTTATATGTTGACCAGTGGACATGAGACACACACATACACCCGCATGACCTCTACATTTACCACCTGTCAGAGTTGGATGAAAATTAAAATGTCAGCTACTGAGGACACGTGAGTAACACGCATCTATAGGAAGAAGGTCAAAGGTACCCACAACCTCTATCTCTCTCTCCCTCTCTCTCTCTCCCTCTCCCTCTCTCCCTCTCTCTCTCTCCCTCTCTCCCTCTCTCTCTCTCTCTCTCTCTCTCTCTCTCTCCTCTCTCCCTCTCTCCCTCCCTCTCTCCCTCCCTCTCTCTCTCTCACCCTCTCTCTCTCACCCTCGCTCTCTCTCCCTCTCTCCCTCTCACCCTCTCTCTCTCTCCCTCCCTCTCCCTTTCTCCCTCTCACCCTCTCTCCCTCCCTCTCCCTCTCATCCTCTCCCTCCCTCTCCCTCTCTCACCCTCTCTCTCTCTCCCTCCCTCTCCCTTTCTCCCTCTCACCCTCTCTCCCTCCCTCTCCCTCTCATCCTCTCCCTCCCTCTCCCTCTCACCCTCTCTCTCTCTCCCTCCCTCTCCCTTTCTCCCTCTCACCCTCTCTCTCCCTCTCCCTCTCACCCTCTCTCTCTCCCTCCCTCTCCCTTTCTCCCTCTCACCCTCTCTCTCCCTCCCTCTCCCTCTCTCCCTCTCACCCTCTCTCTCGCTCCCCCCCCTCCCCTCCTTAAACAAGGGGATACGTTGTGTATCTGTCAGTGGCAGGGTCCACCAATGAGTCCTGACACATCTCTCTTCCTCTGAGGAGGGTAGCTGTATCCTGTACTTTACTCGCCACTTCCTTCTGCCCAGATGGAAATAAAAATGTTGCTTCCTTTTCCGTCAAAGCCCCAATGTCAGGGTCAGTGAATGGAGGTGGATCTTAGGGATCAAGTGATTGGTTTTGGCAGATCCTGTGTTTACTTCACACACAGAGAGACACACTGACACACACACACACATGCCTAAAGCTCATACACACACGCAAGCAAACATACACACACAAATACACACACGCTCATGTGGATACATACATACACACGCACGCACGCACACGCACACACACGCACACCCACACACACACACACAAACACCCTTATATGGATAGATGCAGTACATATGTACGCAGGTACGCACACACATACAAACACACATGCGTGCACACACAATCAATAACTCACTCACTGAAGTTACGCAGCTTAAGTCTTAACGTTATTTTTGACGATCGTAAAAAAAACATAATCTTGCTTAATATGGTCATGTTCAACCTAGTGACTGATTCCTTTGTGGAATGAAAAGTGCCCCTCCACTGAAATAAGTAGGAACAATTGTTCTCTATGAGACAATTGATACCCACAAAGCCTCCCCAACCCACACACACTGTCACACTCACGGCTTCATCAATCTATGTCCCCCGGCCTGGCGCTGCAGGTGACAGCCAAAAATGTTTTGGAGCGTCTCATAATCGTATTACCGTTGCACCTCCCCCGGTCTGGATCAAGGCCAAGACACATATTATAGAAATGAAACAAGAGACAGACAGAGTGGGGACAGCACAGTGACTGGTACCCAACCTTCTGTCCTCTCCTCATCACATGTACTGGAACTAAGCCTAGCTAGCTTACAATGCTACCTGAATAAGGGAGTAAACAACACAACCTTCTGCACTACGCTGTTCTTTACTGTACAATTGTAGAGGCCGAGTGTTTCCCCCTTCACAAATAAGAAAGACATTTATTGTGTTGTCTTTTACAGCCTCCTGTCCTCTGGATAGGGGATCTGGATAGTGGATATATAGGAAGGTTAGCATTAGCAGTGGGTAGCTAATTATAGCCAACCTTTTGCAGGTACGGACACTGTGGCGCTGTGCTGTATGAGTGATGACAATGGAGAGGAGGATGAGAGGAGAGGACACCTGGCCCAGGCTATCAGTCGAATGTCACATTTTAATGGCAGGAAGAGAAGGAGGGGGAGGATGAGCAGGAGGAGGGGAATTAGATAGAGTGATGAAGACCTTCGGTTTTAGTGCCACAGAGAGGGAAGGAGAGAGAGAGAGAGAGAGAGAGAGAATGACAGGTCGATAGAAAGAGCGCGAGAGAGAGAGAGATTGAGTTATCGAGGGACACACTAAGAGAATAGGTGTTAACTTCCTGCTTCTAAATCCAAGATGTTTGACTATGGCTGACGTCTCGTCTGTCCAGGTTGGTGTTGTTAGGCAGCTGGAGACAGTCTATAGGCAGGGTGATCACAGCTCAATCATCCAGTCAGCCAGCCAGGCAGAGCCGACTAGCAGACTGGTGTCTTATAGCCAGGGACCATCCATTCCTTATGACCCTCTAATGGACATCTGGGGCATAGTCTCCATAAATTATCTCTGTCTCTTCCTCGCTCTGTTTCCCTCCCTCATTCTTTTTCTCTCTTCCTCTCTCATTGGTTGTCTCTCTGATAATCAATCGGTCTCTCCGATTCTCTCCTGTGTGTATCTCTCTCATCAGTTTTTCCCTCTCTGTCAATCAGCTTCTGTCTCTCATCCCTCTCTATTTCCATCCTCAGATCCTCCCCTCCATCTGTCTATCATTCTCTCTCTCTCTCTTACACACTCTCTCTCTCTCCTCCTTCTCCCCTACACTCTCCATCTCTCTCGCCCACTCTCCTCTCCCAGACAGCAGAAGATCAGAATTAGATTCATGGATCAGAAGAAAAAAAATGGAAATCAAAGCACTCAAATAGGGCCCTCACCGTCTCTCCTGTGTCTCCAGAGATCTCCTCTGTCTCTCTAAGCAGTTCATCCATTAGAGTAGTCCAGACTACGTCCGGAAAGGCACCCTATCCCCCGTGCAGTGCACTACTTTTGACCAGAACACTATGGGCCCCAGTCAAAAGTAGTGCACTAAATAAGGGATAGGGTGCCATTTGGGACAGCCTTAGAATGGGCTGGGAATCTCAGCGGATGAGGGCTCTTCTTGGAGCTTGTCTGGTAGTAGAGAGTTATGGACAGGTTAATCACATGTTATCTCACCAATGGGAAGACCCCGGGGTATTTCATGTGTTCATAACGTAAGAATTAAAGAATAAAGCACTGTCTTTAATGTGATTCACTGTAGGGATTTAGGTCTGTGCGTGAGGTAAAGGATGTGTATTGTGTGTCTTAGAGAGACAGAGGGCAGAAGAGAGCGACATATACATATATTTATATATACACAGAACCACTGCATATACATAGAGAGAGAGAGAGATAGAGAGAGTTTGAGTGTAAATGTGGGGCTGACATACAGTAGGAGAGACACACATGTAAACACACATTCACATGGAATTCATACGAGTGGCACGCATGCATGCTCAAACAGAGGCACACCCCTTGTACAGTACTCTGAGGGTTTGAGGCCACATCACGTCCTGGGAGCAGCCCTGTTCTGATCTGTTGTGTGTAGATCCTTTAACCCAGTAGAGTGTGAATCAGCGTCAACGAGTCAGCTCAGATAACCCTCCAGTAACACAATCAGTCAGTGAAGAACTGAAACATGCTGTACTGTATCGTCTACTGTACTGTGTACTGCACTGTGTACTGTATCGTCTACTGTACTGTGTACTGCACTGTGTACTGTATTGTCTACTGTACTGTGTACTGCACTGTGTACTGTATCGTCTACTGTACTGTGTACTGCACTGTGTACTGTATCGTCTACTGTACTGTGTACTGCACTGTGTACTGTATCGTCTACTGTACTGTGTACTGCATCGTCTACTGTACTGTGTACTGCACTGTGTACTGTATCGTCTACTGTACTGTGTACTGCACTGTGTACTGTATCGTCTACTGTACTGTGTACTGCACTGTGTACTGTATCGTCTACTGTACTGTGTACTGCACTGTGTACTGTATCGTCTACTGTACTGTGTACTGCACTGTGTACTGTATCGTCTACTGTACTGTGTACTGCACTGTGTACTGTATCGTCTACTGTACTGTGTACTGCACTGTGTACTGTATCGTCTACTGTACTGTGTACTGCACTGGAGGGTTTACCACATTGTGCATAGTGTTAAAGGGGCAATATGCTGTTAAACAACAACTTTTTCAAGAATCAATAGTATATCATTAATTCATTTAAAAGTCCAAAAATGTATGCACCAATACCATTTTCCCCTTTAAAATAATGTGGAAAAGCTATCTTAAGATTGACATGATGAAGGTCATAAAATCCTACCTGAGCTTGTTATATATCTGTAAAAAAGGGTCTACAGAAAAGTCATACAATCTATATCAAAAGGAATAGAGAGCTACTGTACATAAATGCAGACAGGGTAGCCTTCATACTCATAGTTGAGTCACGACTTCACATGGCCCTGGAGTGCTGTTGTTGGCTCTCTTATTGCTCTTATTACTCTCACTCTTTCTCATCCCCATATTACTCTCACTCTTTCTCATCTTTCTCATCCCCATTTCTCTCTATTTCTCTCATTCTCACCCTCTCTCTCTCTCATTCTCACACTCTCTCACCCTCTCTCCCTCACCCTCTCTCTCTCATTCTCACACTCTCTCACCCTCTCTCCCTCACCCTCTCTCTCTCTTTCTCACACTCTTTCACCCTCTCTCCCTCACCCTCTCTCTCTCATTCTCACACTCTCTCACCCTCTCTCCCTCTCTCACCCTCCTTCTCTCCCTTTCTTTCTCTCTCGCTC
Organism: Oncorhynchus kisutch; assembly: GCF_002021735.2. Lineage (NCBI taxonomy): Eukaryota > Metazoa > Chordata > Actinopteri > Salmoniformes > Salmonidae > Oncorhynchus > Oncorhynchus kisutch. Next base: position 49,156,279 of record NC_034193.2, on the reverse strand, counting down.
ACCCTCTTTCTCCCTCTCTCACCCTCTCTCTCTCCCTTTCTTTTCTCTCTCGCTCACCCTCTTTCTCCCTCTCTCACCCTCTCTCTCTCCCTTTCTTTTCTCTCTCGCTCACCCTCTTTCTCCCTCTCTCACCCCCCCCCCCTCCCTCTCTCTATTCAGAAACATCTCCTCAGGCATTTGACATCACCCTCCGCCAGAGGCTCTGACCTTTACATCACTACCCCTGTTAACGCATCACATCCCGTGGAAGCCGTAGCAACACAAAGTGAATACATAACACAACCAGGAAGTTACAACACGCATGATTGACAGACCTGTAATGGATGCCTAATTGTGCTTGATTGACTGAGCACAAATCTCACGTCATGTCTAGCTGATAGCATCACAATTACACAGGCCTATGTGTGTGGAATAGATTAGCATAAACAACAATGGCCGCTCACTCCCATCATCATCAGTTTATGATACCGCAGCTGCTAAGCTATCTAGCGCAGCCATGCTAATGTAAAGCTCACTAGCGTATATGCTAGCTAACGCAGCCATGCCATTGAGGCATTAGCGTATCCGTTAGCTGTCTCACAATTTTAGCTGAAACGACCTTCAATGGACAGAGAAACGTGAAAGAATCCCAAAGACGTAAATGATGTGAATCAGGAAATATTCATGACTATATAGGGGATCGGAATCTCTAATCGTAGCCGACTGGTGGGTCATGCACCACCCCCAACCGCGCCACCACATATCACCATGGGGACAGAGCTGCTGGGAGCTGGGGTTGACGTGGCAGAAGAAGTAGAGGGAGCGGTGTGGGCAGGTCCCGAGTGGGACAGGATTGATTGCCACTTGGCGGAGCTCTACTACACGCCTGGTAAAAGCTTCCCTCCACTGCTGGATGAACGTGTTCACGGTTCCTCTCCGTCTGGACTCTGCGGTGTGGGAATGTGGCTGCAAGGCTTGGTGGAAAATGCTGAGTGTTGAAACTGTTTGAAGAGGCTGGACTGCAACCCAATGTGGCGGAGGGAGGTTTCTACACGACAGCAAGCCCAGAAAAGATCAAGTTACCGGGTTCCAGTAGTCTAGAGCAGATGGGAGTTGTAGCAGCACAACCTCTAGAGTCTGGACTGGACAGTTTACAGATGAATAGTGTTTAGGTGTACTAAAGGTGTAGTTTAGGGGTAGTTTAGGGGTAGTTTTCACACACTGTAGTTGGAGTTTTGGTCTTTTATTGTATCCTTGACAAGTGTATTGACTTTTCTAGGTCATTTTTTTGTTTGTTTTTTTGTCTTGAAGAGGAAGAGCACGAACGTGTCACTCACCTTCAGCAACCATATGTTCATCCACCCAACACTTAAACACATGAGTACGTCTGCGTTGAGTACGTCATCAACACATTACTTACACTGCGTACATAAAAGTCCTCCATGAATAAAACCGCTCACATTTAGACAACCCCATATAGAAATCCCTATAGGCTCTTTCCCCACATAGACCCAAGTAATAATAGTTATGTCATGAAGGCCAAATTGAAACTGAAATTGAAGTTAAATTGCTGTTATTTTGCATAACTTAGGGACAGGCTAAACACTGCGAAAATCCTTGAACGATGAACGATGAACGTACCCTACTTTTCATAAGTCCTCGATTTGTTGAGATATACGTCTCATTAAGTCCCATTAGGGATATGACTCTGTATGGTAAATATGGTATCGCCCATCTGAAAGCATCGCTATAGAGATGAGTAATGGATTCATGTGAGGCTCTCATTTCGCTCACTCAGACATTATGCTGACTAAATAATGTGATTTAGAAGAGAAAAAGAGGATGGAGGAGGGAGGGGAGAGAAAGACAGGGTTAAAGGGAGAGGAAGAGAGAGAGAGGGGCATAGAGTGAGAGAGAGAGAGAAAGAGAGAGATGAGACGTCATTCCCTGCGGCCTAGGTACTGACAGCTGCGACCCCTACAGCTCTGCATGTTACACCATCTCTCTCTCTCTCTCGCTCTTTCTCTGTTCTTTCTCTATTCTCTACATCCCTTTTCCCCTTTCTCTATGGCCTTTTGTATCACAGAAAAACCAAAAAGTACAATGTCTTTTGAAAACAGATGATTCTTTGAATCTGTTGAACTTTTCTGGATCCACCATTCTCACAGGAGACACGTGTTTTAACACAACAGGGTAATCACTCATCATCATGCATGTCACAGTTAACAACACCGTGGCCTTATTACCTAATCACACATCTATCTTGACATTATTACATATTCTACAATATGCTGTCACCTAAACCCCAACCTACAATCATATCAAGTACTGCCATCAAGGACTGCCTGTCATAGGTCAGGGGTCACCGTTGAGTGTACTCCCTGAGGGTGCCACTGGAGGGCACCCTTATGCCCAGGTGAGCCTGATTGGGCTTATTGGGTTCACCTGGTGTATGACTATTTAGGTCCTCTGTGGACTGGGCCGGTTGCTCAGGTCTCTTGTTTTGTTTAGTGATTCATGTGCCAGTGCGTTGTTGTTTAAGCGTCAGTAAATGTTCTGGATTTATCCTCACCTCTGCCTACTGTGTTTCTCTGCACCTTGGTCCAAGTTTGTACGGGACTTATTGTCACACTGCCATCAAGGACTGCCATTAAGGACTGCCATTAAGGACTGCACCAGTGCGACTCAAAAACAGCAGTCTATTTCTATACCATATCAGCCGCAACATGGCAGGCTGATCTTTGTGCCTGGGGGGCAGTAACAGAGAGCAGCAGGCAGTCATGATGCCGAAAAATGTCATCTGCCTCTCAGTGCCTCAGGCTGATGTATGGACATCAGGGAGAATAACAGGCTGATGTATGGGCATCAGGGAGAATAACAGGCTGATGTATGGGCATCAGGGAGAATAACAGGCTGATGTATGGGCATCAGGGAGAATAACAGGCTGATGTATGGGCATCAGGGAGAATAACAGGCTGATGAATGGACATCAGGGAGAATAACAGGCTGATGTATGGACATCAGGGAGAATAACAGGCTGATGTATAGGCATCAGGGAGAATAACAGGCTTATGTATGGGCATCAGGGAGAATAACAGGCTGATGTATGGACATCAGGGAGAATAACAGGCCAATGTATGGACATCAGGGAGAATAACAGGCTGATGTATGGACATCAGGGAGAATAACAGGCTGATGTATGGACATCAGGGAGAATAACAGGCTGATGTATGGGCATCAGGGAGAATAACAGGCTTATGTATGGGCATCAGGGAGAATAACAGGCCGATGTATGGACATCAGGGAGAATAACAGGCCAATGTATGGACATCAGGGAGAATAACAGGCTGATGTATGGACATCAGGGAGAATAACAGGCTGATGTATGGACATCAGGGAGAATAACAGGCTGATGTATGGACATCAGGGAGAATAACAGGCTGATGAATGGGCATCAGGGAGAATAACAGGCTGATGTATGGACATCAGGGAGAATAACAGGCTGATGTATGGACATCAGGGAGAATAACAGGCTGATGTATGGACATCAGGGAGAATAACAGGCTGATGTATGGACATCAGGGAGAATAACAGGCTGATGTATGGACATCAGGGAGAATAACAGGCTGATGAATGGGCATCAGGGAGAATAACAGGCTGATGTATGGACATCAGGGAGAATAACAGGCTGATGTATGGACATCAGGGAGAATAACAGGCTGATGTATGGACATCAGGGAGAATAACAGGCTGATGTATGGGCATCAGGGAGAATAACAGGCTGATGTATGGACATCAGCGATAATAACTTTAGGCAATGAGGGAATGTTAATGACTGTTGGTTTACTTCATAGTATGATTACAAAATGTGTTTTAACCTGTAGGATGTTTTTATAGAGTAGGCCTAGACAGAATTGTGGTCATTTATGGACTTGGAGGTGACAATTAACATTTTAAGACTTTTTTTTATAAAAGGTAGGATAAAATGACATGTTAGGCCTACAAGGCTGGTTGTATTACACATACCTTGTTATTTTATGTTTGTGTATTATAATGTGTAGCTAGAATCCAATCAAAGTGAGTCAATGCTGATTTCTTTATTTTCTGTGTGTTTTTTAAAATTCAAACACGTGACCACCAGCATCCTCTCTTCTCCTCTCTCTACCAGAGTGTTGCACAACTAGCCGCTGCTGTAGCCGACAAGTGTAAAGACAAGCGGCTCTATTTTTAACTCAGCTGACACTGAGAAAGTCAATTACAATTTTCTCATCTGCGGCTTTAAATAGCAGCCCAGCAGTTCATTTAATCCCCCATCCGCTGGTCTGTTCCTCCGTATGGCTACTTGTTATTATAATTGGAGTAGGCTAAACTAACAACCCACGCTACCACTAGGTTAGATTAGCACCT